>NW_020538040.1:116961090-116990768 GCF_003426905.1 Ctenocephalides felis
AAAATAATTGTTAGATCACTTAAGCCAGAACTGTTGAATAATTCAATATTACTGGGGAGTGATCAGAAGTTAAATCCAGACATGATTCAATCCTCAGTAAATCTTCATCAATATTTTTAACTACAAAAAAGTCTAAAAGGTCTGGTAATCTACTCAAATCACTTGGCCAATATGTCGGTTCCCCAGTTGAAATAGAATTATGGTTATTTGAGTCGATTGATTTAAGAAGTTCACGACCACGTGGCGTAATTAACCTCGAGCCCCAAGAAGTGGTTTGGCATTGTAATCACCTCCTGCTATAAATTTATTACCCAATTTACTGAAAAAGTCTGAAAATTGATTTTCTGAAATAATATGCTTCGGAGGACAGTAGAGAGCTGAAACAGTGACCGCGCACAATGATAAGTCAATGCTAACACATGTTGCTTGCAAATAATTTTCACAGATTGGTTCTAGCTCATAATGACGAATATTAGATCTTATTATTATTGCCGATCCACCGTTCCATCTGGGTGTTCAGAGCCATAGATAGTAAAGTTAGGTATTCAAATGACATTTTTCTTTTAAATGAGTTTCTGATATTAGTAGCACATCGATTGAATTGTGTGATAGAAAATATTTAAGTTTTTGTATGTGTTGATACAAGCCATTGGCGTTCCATAAACAAATTTTCAGTGATGTAGCCATTACTTATGTACTTTGAAAGGATGATTGTTAATAGATTGAGGATTGTACTTATTTGTTCTGTTAATATTTTGATCATTTGTTTTAGTTCTGAAATGTCGTTGTTATTGTTGTTATTGTTGTTCGTTACATTGGCGTTATCCGTTGAAGTTTGATTTGTATTCGTATCTTGGCGAGTTGCGTAAGCGAAGCTCTTTCCTGGTTGCACTAAATTATTTTCTTGCCTTTGTGAAATTTTGTGACAATGAATTGGAAATTTCCTTTCAAGTTGCTCTTGGTAGACTCTGCATCCTTTATAATTGGCTGGATGATTTCCGTCTGTGTATAGAACACATTTAACATTTTTATTAATTTTATCTTCCCAGGAACATTCTTTGGTTAAATGATTTCCTGCACACTTTACACATCTAGGCAATCTAAAACAATAGTTTTTGGAATGTCCTAGACGTTGACAGTTTGAACACTGTAGTATTTCTCGGGCAAAGTGTCTTGGCTCAATCTCAACACTGGTATTGTAGAGGAAATTAATTTTATAAATGTCTGTATTGTTTGGCTTCTGCTCTAAATCTATTGAGAACATATTAAGCGGGTATTTTGTGTACCTACTTTTTATATTTGAGATATTTATTACCGCATGTCCTAGTTTCTCAATTTCAGTTTTAACATTTCCGTATCTGTGCTATGGTGCAAGTTTTTAACAACGACTTTCAGTGGCTTTTAGTTCGGTTTCGAAAGAATGCATTTGGGTATTTCTGATTTTTAGTAGTTTTAAGATCTTGTTATAAGTTTCTGCATTTTCTAGAATTAATTTCACTTGTGTCGCATTTATTATTTTAATTTTATGTAGATTTTTGGCTTCAGTATCAAGCAGTTGAGTAAGGGGCTTGATATCGCGAACTTTATGGATAAAAATTGGTGGTGGTCTCATTACATTAATAGTATTTTGTATGTTTGCAGTTTCTTCCCTACTTAAAATCTCAAAAGAATTTTTAGTAGGGGTTGGGTTGAGCCAATAGACGGAACTTGTGGAATTATTTGTATCGTTTTTATTCATTTTTGCATTCCTGGTTGATTTTTTAACTAATTTAGCTATATTTGTATCATTGATATTATCAAATTGATGTCTTTTTTATGCATAACTGTTGTTTAGCCCTGTTCTTGATTGGATGGCGCAAGTTGTACATACCTGACTTGATCGGCACTGGTGTCTTGTCGAATGATATCGCTGGTGTCCATTTCAGATGTATTTACAATTCCATTGCTGTCGTTGTTTACTTTTTTGGTTCGTTCCAAATATTCATGGAATTCTCTCATTTGCTGAATAACTAATTCGGTATTATTACGGGTATTGTCTTGCAAAACCTTGTTGACTTCCATTATTGGCAACGATGATGTTGATGGACACTCTGAAGTGTCGTTCGTATTCATATTTGATAAAGAACACATACACTAAAACACTGATTAATATTTCACACTATATGAATATTATTATATTCAATATATATATATAATATGAATTTAATACTTTTGATAGACGTAGTTTATTTTTAATCCGAGCATATCCCGCAACGGGAATGCGCACATTTAGAATGTCGCTAACGATGCGTTCACTTCAACGTCCGAACAATGAATGTGTACGGGAAAAGTTGTTTATCGACTGTAACACATTCGTTGGGAGAGTAATTATTCGCTAAATTCTCGTTAAAAGAATTCCAAATATCAGTTATCGGTGCAGCCTTATCAGTTTACTGTAGAAATGCATGCCTATGGCTATCATCGAAACAAATAAATCTTTTTATTGCTTGAAATCTTTGAAATGGCATTGCAGCACGAAATATTGGTAGTCGATGTAGACCTCATAATTTGTCCGCTTCAATCACATTGTTATGCGTAATACCAGCAGCTAATAGAATACCAATAAATACGTCTAATTCAGTGCTTGTCATATCAACCCATACTTTGGGCTGTTTAGTAGGATTATCTGCATTCCATTTTGCAATCACGTCCTTGGCATTACGATTCGTTTCAGTAATTATAATAAATGAAATGTTTTGTGAAAAGAATTTCTTCAACACTTCCAATGGGAGTGCACTATGGTCTCTGGGCCCTGGACGAAAATACATAAAATTGTGATGCCGGAGATGGCCTACAGCCGACAGCTCATTTTTCATCCATTTGGTACCATCACGGCCATAATAACAATCAGTAGATGCATTTTCATTCGCATCATCATCACTTAGTCCAGTCATTTTAGTATTTCACCTCGGAATTTGAGATACCCAGCTGTAAGTCTGTAAATACTTGTATATTGACACCATAAAAGTTGTTTCATACCCTACCTACATTTGGTAGGGTGTGCGCAACTATTAAATTTCAAGGTCAAAGGTCACAAAAATCTTTTTTTTTGCTTTTTTTGTAAATATCTCATTTCCTATGGGTTTGTTGCTATTTGTATTTATTATCAATATTATAGACTACAAAATTCTCTACAAAATTTTGTTTGAAAAATTTTTTCATACGGTGAACCGTTTTCGAGATAGAGGGCGGAGAATGCGCGGTCACAGCATCACTTCAGGTCAACCGTTGCCTCCGGTCAAAAACGCGCCATATATAGTTGATAAACTATCGATAGATCAATGATTTTTGAATATTTGTCAATTTTTATTAACTATTATAATTCGTTGTATAATTTTTCCTTAACCTATCCACTTTTAATCAGTATTAATTAATTTAACAACATTTACCTGGCCATGTAGTTGCAGAATTGTTAATGAAAATATAGGAATTATATTCGAATTTAAACCTTATTAATATTAATAACTTCTTACATGAAAAAAACAACAAATAAATTATAAATTTATCTTTTTATTAAAAAATAACATTCAATACATTTATTAAAGAATAAAGGGTGCACAAACTACAATTTATAATTTTAATCATCTTCTTCTTCTTCGTCGTCGTCTTCTGGCTTCTGGTAAAATTCAAACTGGTCTTCATTATCGTCTTCAACGACATTTGTCTCAAGTTCTTCCATGATTTCGGAGTCAAAAGTTCCATCTTCGTTAATGATAATGATCGATATGTATATGTTTTTCCTAGAAAGTATATAAAACTTCCAGTTTGATTGTATTAACAAAATATAGGCAAACGAATAATGTTAATATAAATTATATAATATTGAACAAGTATACTTTCATTATACACCTTATCTATGATTATACACTACATATCCTTATACACTTAAAATAAAGCATTAATTTTCTTGATTCTCTAGAAACTGTTTAGAAATACTTAGCAAAACAACGTTTGCCGGGTCAACTATTTGTAATAAAAATTTTTCGGAACTGTTAATCTCGTCGATTACCGTCGTAGCGCCGCAGCGCTCTCTCGTTATTGTCAGGTGTGCCGACACCCTTACGTTTGTTGTTCGCTCTACTATTATTAGCATTCGTTATCTATGTGCGTAAGTCGTTGATGGTTGATGGTACTCGCATCTCGCATTAGTTCAACTAGACAAGTGTGTTCTGATCATAGATAAAAGAAGAGTATTATATATGGTTCTGATTTTAAGTCCGATTTTGTTTCTATTCAGTGATTTAGTGGATAATTAATGATCTACATTGGCGATAACATTATTTGCAAGCTTGTGGTTAGTACTTTGAAGGATTGATAATTTTGGTTATTTATTTAGTACATGACAAAAGCAAAGAACTTTGACAGCAACTTATTTCACTTTTGCATTGATTTGGACACGGTTCCTCATGCAGTCACTGGCGGCCATTTTTTGACACGACAATATACTTCATGAAGAGGTGACAAACAAAGCAGGCGTACCAATATAAAAGTGCAAATAACCCTAGTACATAATGACAGTTTATAGACGTCAATGTGACAGTTACAATTTAATTTCAGCTCTCATATATTAATGTATATCAATATATTATATATATTTAATTTTTCTCTACGATCATAATATTACGTAGAGGATTGATTTAGTACTGTCATAGTATATAGTAATAATCATATTAAGTCTGAAAGTGGTAAAATGTAGTACTTGTATAAGAAGTTTTATTCAGTAAGTTAAATAAACGTACAACTGTTTCTCCGAAAAAGTTCTTGTCATATAAAATGTGAATAATAATCTGTCGAAATAGTTGTGACGTGCATTTATATAGCTGAAATTTGTTAAATTCTCAATTAATTAGGTGGAGTTCTGTAAGGTGCCACAAAGTTTTGTTCAGGCATTTGAAATTATTTCCAACCTTTTTATAAAATTAACAGTACGTATGGTATTGAAAAATTGAACCTAATTTTGGTCAACAAATAAAAGATTAATGCATTAACATAAGCTTTAGCATTGTTTTTTTTATCAAAAATATACTGTTTTTTATAAAAGAAGAAAAACTATTCATTTATAACAATAAAAATTTATTGAAATTATAGCAATAATATACATATATTTACAATTTAAAACCTACTTCCATAATATTGTTAAAGCATGGTATAATAAATATATTTATGCAAATAAAGCAAATACCAATCACATTTAATTAACATAATTAAATTATTTGTCGTTAGATACAAAAATGCACACATAAGCAGTGTGTTATGATACTGGCAAGGCTATATAATGTATAGATATTTACAATTTGAAACACATTTCCATAACTTGAATGAATGGCATAACTTTAAATGAATTATGCAAATAAATCAAACATCAATAATATTTAATTATGAAGATAATTAATTATTTCCAGCATTAAATGCAAAGAATCGGCTACACCTCTTGAATCATTTTATTTATAAAGGTATCATTTGGTGGTAACACCCGCCTTTTTATATTCCATAAATCTTTCTTCGTTATCATCGAAGTTCTCAGTAATTTTTTGTTATAACAATCTTAACATATGTTTTTTTATAATAAAGTCATCATCTACGCCTGCTTTAATTTGATCTGGAAAAAATATATTACAATGAACAAAGAACTAACAACAATGTGATTATTGCATTTATGAAAATAAATGAATTATACCCTCGATGTTTCTGATCAAATTTTGATCCAGCCGCACATATTTTATCAAATTTTCATGTCCACACATGTCTTCCAGTAATCAACCTTGCACATAATTCGTAAGGGACAAGCATGCCCAATTTTTTGCTACCCCTCAAACATGTTCCTTGTTTGGTGACTGTGTGATCGATGGCAATTATAATATTGAATGGTGCAGCAATTGTCTTTTGTTATGTATGCTGCAGTGTCCTTCACATATGTCGTAATACTGTTCTGTTCCATCTCAATTTTCCAGCTGTAAAAATCTATAGCAAAAGATTAAATTAGAGAAATGTTTGTTGAAAATCTTCATAATTAAAAGTTGACAAACCATTAATAGAAAAAAACAGTTTGTCTTTGTGTTCAATATTGATGTGATGATGAGACTCAATATGTTTTTGTAGTGCGCTGTACCGTGTGTAAGCATTCCCGCAATCCTCAATGGGGCAAGTAATTCTGAGAACCCTTGGAGAACCTATAAATAAACAATTATGGTAACTTTGTGGATGTAATATTAAATATATTTAAATAATACTTATATTTTAATACCTGTAAAATGTTCTGAGTACAGCGAAGCATTATCTGGGGGTCTGGGTCCCGTTGGGGTCACTGGAAAGAATGTGAGCGATCTGGATGATTGGGAAAGTAGTGGGGAAGATGGTTGTCGAATAAGGAAACAGTATTGGAATTAGCGGTTGTCATATGAATTGGTGAAGCAGGAAGCGCATCCGAGTGGAAGGATGTTGTAGGATTGGTGAAGCAGGAAGAGCATATGAATGGAAGGATGTCGTAGGGATTGATGTAGCAGGAAGAGCATATGGATGGAAGAAGAAGAAGGAAATGATGTGGAAGGATTTGGCAAAGCAGGAAGAGTTGTGTAAGAAGTTTGTGAAGCAGTAAGGGTACATGAATAAGAAGTAGTGGAAGGAATTAATAAAGAGGGTAGAGCATAAGAATGCAGCGCAGGGATGTTCTGGATTAATTCGGGAATCATAAAAATACGTGCATTGGAGTTTGGAGTCTGTAGGAGATGTATCAGGAACGGAGGAATGAAAAGTTTTGATGTGCCTTTGTAATGAGGAAGGAGCATGCAAAATTTTTTGGCAAAATGTACATTCAAAATTTCGAAAGTACTCCTTAGGCTGTATGTGATGTACTAACCTGTTGTGACGGCAAAGAGAACTAGTCGAAGCAAAAGTTTAAAGCAATGGATACATTGGTTTTGCTTTTTCATATTGAACATATGAAAGAAAGGGGTTGAACTATAGTATAAACTTAACTAACTTAAGCTATGATTAAAAGATAACTTATGTATAAAAAAAAATATGAACTAAAATATTAAACCTATAATATGAGCTAAAAGTAACGTAGGAATCAACTAACGAAATAAATATGAAATTCTTAAATGAAATGAAATCTAGCCTAAATGTAACCTAGCTATGAATTGAAATGCAACCTAACCTAAGTGATTAAAACGTACCTTACATATTTGTCTAAAAATAAAATAATGCAGAATACCTACTTCTAAAGCGATCTAAAAATTGTAAATAGCTAGAACATAACTAGTAATATAATAACCCTAACCTATAAAAAACGTAAAAACAAAGAAAAAGACCTTAACCTATAAAATATGAACAAAATAATAAACTTAGTAATAAAAAAATAAATGTAATATAATAATGACGAGCAACACACGATTCACAAGAAAATTATACTAAAACCGTATTAATAATGCACAAAAAATTAAAATAAAAAAAGCAGGTAGCAAAAAACACCAGAAAAATAATAGACGAAACACATACGCCACGAGCACAAAAACCACACAAAATAAAACATAATAACGCTAAAATCCCATTCAACTCTGCAGCGAATGTGAAACACTTCTGACGTATAATACAGCAAACTTCACACCCCAAAAGGAACATTGTAGTGACTGCATAAGGACACTCATTTGATTTGGTGTGAGAAATATTCGTTAATAACGTTCGTTTTTATATTTATAGTTATATTTATTGCTATAAATTTTTTTGATTTAATTTAAAACCTAATGTTCATCGTATCTGTGATTAATAAGTGCGTAGGCAACTTGTTGTTGTGGAATCGTTTCAAAGAATAGGTTATGGCTAAAACTTATGCTACAATTCCAAATTTTTTCTTTCGTGGGTACTTAATTTACCTCTTTTTATAGTTATATTATAAAAATATTTTTTATATCTATACTATATTATTTTATAATTTCAGATGCCGGTGAGAAACCCTATTCTACATGTTGAAGGCCCATGTGAATTTTTATTGTACTAAACCATCCTATATTTAATAACTACATGAGGACTTGAGTAAGAGTTTTTGTGGATTAAGTAAGACCTGCATTTATTCTTTTTGCCGACGACACTAGTGTGATTATAAAAAGCAATCCTTAGAAGAAGTAAATAATAAATTAATCTAGTTATGAAGTCAATTTCGAATTGGTTCAATTCTAATAATCTTTCGCTCAATAATGACAAAACCCAAATTATGTCTTTTCGAACAGTAAATAGGATAAGTCATGAGATCAATTCTTTAACTATCAATAGCATTCAATTTGAATTTTCCTCAGTCTCAAAATTTCTAGGCATCCAATTACAAAAAAACTTAAACTGGGACAATCATATTCATTCCATACTTGTACCTAAGTTAACTAAAACCTGTTTCATGTTGAGAATTCTTAAATCAAAAGTTAGTTTAAATTGCCTTCTTTCAATTTATTATTCTAATTTCTATTCGCATCTCGCTTATGGAATCAATTCTGGGGATTCTCATCATCCTTAAAGGATATATTCAAAATACAGAAAAGAGCATTAAGAATAATTTTTTCCCTCAGTTCCTTATCCTCATGTAGGAATCTTTTCCGACAATATAACATTCTTACTGTTCCCTGTATATTTTTGCTTATTACGTTGTCATTCATAAAGAATAATCCTGAACGCTTCAACCTATCCTCCATGTTAAATTCCTATTATAAAACAAGAAATTTGACTATAAAAAGACCAACTTTTAAACTGGAAACATCTTTTAATACCATAGACGGAAGAGGAGTACAGCTTTTTAATCTACTCCCACTACATATTAGGAAACTGAATGATCGTCAATTTCATAATACTATTGTTAAACTTTTAAAAGCTCAAAGTTTCTATGATACTTCTGAGTTTGCCAATTTCGATATCAAACATTATTTTGATAATGAAATGCCTACTGTTACTAATTAATACTTTTTTTGCAACAGTTACAATTTTTTTTCCCTTTTCAATACCTTTTCTAATTTTTATTCTAAATTATTTTACCATTTTCCTACTTTAAGTATTTTAACATTACAATTATTTTCATATTGTATATTCTTTTTTGATACTGCTCTTAATTTTTATTTTCCAGATATGAGACTCAAATAAAAATTGCATAACGGATATTTCAAGGATTTTTTTTACCATAAGAAGACTCTCAAGATCTACAACAATTAAACTATTTGAATTTTATTACATTTTTTTTTCTTCTAGTTATTGTATTAGATATTACTAATGTTAGGCGTATTATTGTTTAATAGTTGTATTTTACTATACTTAATTCAATTAGGATAATTTATTTTTTGTAATTATTAAATTTATTCCTGTATCCGTAAATAAATATAATATAATATAATAAATTCGAAATTTATTTCGGGTGTTTTGTATTCTCTCAATTGCGTCAGGTCTTCCACATTATTACGGTAATATAAGATTTTTCTTATAGCTGAATCTCGTATTTCCTTTTTATTATCGAACAACATTGCTAATAAAATATTTTCCTAGTGAGCATAGTACGCGTTTGTTTAGCAACATTGTTCACAATTTGTCTTAAATTCGAGTCTAAATATTGCGTCCAGCTAATAAATTTATAAAATAATATACTACCGTACACCACAGAGTTGTAATATTAATGTTAAAGTACATTGGAATATATACTTTCATTATGTAGTTTGCAAGAATTTTCAAATGTTTGGATGGCTTATTAGTAGTTACATATAACCGAAGTAACCTACTAGCTTTTGTGAGCCATCGGAAATGTGCTATTGGCCCTGGTTTCTTGTTAGCTAAGTATGTCGATACTTCTCCAGAAGCAACTGCTTTAGCTATTTTATTAAATAACTTGAGTCAGTTGTCGATTCAACAGGACTTAAATCAGCCAAATTTTCAAGTGGGATTGTTTCAAAGTCTCTTACCGGCTGGAAGTAAATAAGAAAAAATAAATTATATTGAATTTGAACATAAAGTATTAATAAATAGTTAATATGTTATAACTCACCGGTATATTTTTGCATGTTTCAATTTGTTTGCTTAATATTCCGGTTTTTGTTCGTGGTCCAGTGGTCACTGATTTTTCCAAATAGTTAAATAAATGCCGAAGTGGAAGTTCGTTAAAGTGGAGAAGACACACAAACTAATGAAAAGGCCTATTCAACTGAATTTCAAATTGACGTAAAATTCCATTTTTTACGCCTGTATTTGCTGGTTCACCATCGCAACATATGTCTATCAAAGAATTGAGAGCTATTCCTTTATCAGCAAAAAACTCGTTCAATTTGATTACTTTACTTTCCGAATCTTCATTTTCCAATTTTGTGTAACCCAACAATTGACTATTCGGTTCCTTTAAAATAATTAAATGCGCCTCTTTAATCATTCGTGGGTGAAACTTTTTATCGATTTTTCCCATCATAATAGAATCATTTTTTCGGCCGTCGAATGAAAATGCTATTAATTCAGAAAAATCATATCGTTTGTGTAGAGCTTGCCTATTTTTCTGCCTCTCACGAGCGCTTTTATTTTTATCCATAATTACAGGATTGCCCCAATCATCCTTTATGTCCAGGTCTTTCAGGATTGCTGTCACCACGGCAGAACCAACTCTATCAGAGATTGCAAATCTGTCGCATATTAAGGCATAGTTTGGAGCTTTGTATCTTCGACTATATGGTCCACGTTTTATATGAGAAGTATTTTGTATACTTTCCAAACTGCTTTTTCTCTACTGCTCTAAACTCAAAACCAACATCTGGAGCATATGTCTTATCTGGAGTAATATCGCTAGTTATTGTATATGCTGATACTTCATCTTCAATTTTTATAATATATTCTGGTATCGTAGATTTCCTCTCATTATGTTGATCCATCATAAACGCTTGTAAGTGTGCTGGGATCAGTCCGCAGATATTACAGTATTCTTCGCAAATCGCATTTGCATTTTCCGATATAAAATAATTCTTTCGTGGATTCTACAAACTCCTGAAATGATGCTTGGGTAGACTTGCTTTTATTTGTACTTTTATATTTATCAATCAATCGATTCAATTTTCTAGCGATACTTTGTTTCTCCATAATTGGAATATCAATTTTTTCCCACATCTGAATCAATTTCGTTACCACATTTGGAGTAAATGTTTTATATGAAAACATTTTATTTTGTTTTTTTTGGCCAAATAAAAATAATACATGATAATTTCCATACTTGTCGGAAGATTTACTCCTGTAAATTCTTCTGCTTTCCCAAATGTAATTTGATCATGCGAGCGCATATGATTCAAATTACTGGCACTTGCGCCTGAATTTAAATAAGAATTTGCCATTTATACTTCACGTCTAACTAGAGAACCATAGATAAATAAGTATAAATAGATGGCAAACACGGCCGCTTTGATGTTACATCAATTATAATTTTTCAGCATTCAATAGATGTCGCCACCAACTGTAGCACGTAAATTTACCATTAGGTTCAATTCTAGATAAGATTTATTTGAATATATAATATAGAAAAGATACTCCTGATTAATTTGATTAAATGAAATTAGAACAAAATATACGCGTATCAAATATATTTTCAACAAAATCACAAATATCTTGTAAAAAATCTATGATGAGATAAAATTAAACATTTTTTCCATTGAAAAAAATATATATTTCAATATATAAAAAATATAAAATTGGTCATTTACGTGTACTATATCTAGAGAGACTGTATTTTAAACTGTGTGTGCTGAATTTGAAGCACACCAGCATCATCTGTTAAATGCTGAAAACATTCAAACCGTGTAACGCGTATTTGTTCTATGTTTACCCCCCATGTGGAGAACTGAATGAAGATTTATGCGGATTTGTCACAATAATATATTCTTTTCGAAACTTCGAGAATTATAATAAAAAAATACTAGCGCACTCTGATGGAAATAAATAACAACAAACTAAACCCAATTTAAAAAACCGCCGCACAAACTATCAATAAAAATATAACTCACAATTTGAATTATTCACATGCTTAAATTAATATATTAACTTATTAAAAACAGTATTTTATTGAAAATTTCGCTGGCTAAAGAGTTATTTGCGATATATGGTTTTGAAGTGAAAATTCATTTAAATAACACATATATTTCATATGAAAAGGTGCCCATATCGCTTAATTTTACTACAATAATGATTTGGCCCAACCTAACCATTGATTTCTTAGAAAACTGTGGTTAAATATACGGGTTTTACTAAGAAATATCAATAGAGTGGGCCAATTTTTTGCATATTGAGGCACTTCGCTAATTTAACTTTTTACATCATTTGAAACAATATTGTAAAAAAAGCATAACTTGCAAATGAATTTAAAGCCAGCGAAAAATTTAAAACATTTTTTAATTTAAAGAAAAAATTATATTATGAAAAAAAAATTATATTATGACATATATTAAGTTATATATCATTTTATTCGTAATTTTTTTCTGCATCTTTCGTACGAACAAAGTTTTTTCGCTTCTTTTACCGTTTCGGAGAAAATCGATGAAAACTAGTGAAAACTTTTAGGGGGCATTAGTGAAGAAGCGTAACCTAGAATCTTGCATCGAAACAGGTTAAAACATTTCTCGGGTACCGCAAACTACATCAAGTAAACTTTTAGAGGGCATTAGCGAAAAAGCGTAACCTAGAATCTTGCATCGAAACAGGTTAAAAACATCTCTCGGGTACCGCGAACTACATCAAGTAAACTTTTAGGGGGCATTAGCAAACAAGCGTAACCTAGAATCTTGCATCGAAACAGGTTAAAAACATTTCTCGGGTACCGCGATCTACATCAAGTAAACTTTTAGGGGGCATTAGCAAAGAAGCGTAACCTAGAATTTTGCATCGAAACAGGTTAAAAACATTTCTCGGGTACCGCGAACTACATATAGTAAACTTTTAGGGGGCATTAGCAAAGAAGCGTAACCTAGAATCTTGCATCGAAACAGGTTAAAAACATTTCTCGGGTACCGCGAACTACATCAACTAAACTTTTAGTGGGCATTAGCGAAGAAGCGTAACCTAGAATCTTGCATCGAAACAGGTTAAAAACATTTCTCGGCTTTTTGAATACGTGCAAGTTGACAATTATGTAAAATACGTGCAAGTTGACAATTATGTAAAATACGTGTAAGTTGTCAATGTACAAAATACGTGCAAGTTGCTATTTCTATTTAATTTTGTATCATACTCTAAATCAGTAATAACTTTCAATCTACAAATATTTCAAATCTTTTATAACAAAATATTCAGTATTTATACATATTATTTCGCAAAACATCCGAAAGTTGCCATAGGGATAACTGACTTGAAGCGCCATGTATCCGAAAAGTTACCATAGGGAAACTGACTTGAAGCGCGATGTATCCGAGAAGTTACCATAGGGATAACTGACTTGAAGCGCGATGTGTCCGAAAAGTTGCCATAGGGATAACTGACTTGAAGCGCGATGTGTTTGAAAAGTTGCCATAGGGATAATTGACTTGAAGCGCGATGTGTCCGGAAAGTTGCTATAGGGATAACTGAGTTGAAATTTTGTTCTTAGCAAAGAAATATTAGAAAATCTCGAAAAAATTATATGAACATACTTAACCATTTATATATCATTTTATTTGTAATTTTATTCTGCATCTTTCGCACGAGCAAAGTTTTTTCGCATCTTTTACCGTTTCGGAGAAAATCGATGAAAACTAGTGAAAACTTGCATTAAAAAATCGGAAAATTAAAAAAAAAAGAAAATAATATAACTACTAATAAATTTGTTTTATATTCATTGAAATCTATAAAATCAATAAATATATATTTCAATACAAAAGGTAAAAAAAAAAAACAAAAAAAACACTTAAAAACTCAATGATTCACTATAATTCGTATTGTCCATATATATAAAACTGTTTGTACATCTAAAAAAAATTTCGAAAAAAATTTGTCTATCATAAGGGTTCGCAGTTCGAAAATTTTCCAGATTTTTGTCTTGACGATTCACACCGTAACCCGGAGCGACGCTTCGCCGCAGGTCAAATGCACATGGCTTGGGACTCAGTTCTAATACTTACGGTGTGGCCGCGTGCCTACTATAGGGGGATAGATCGCGTCGTATGCGATGCTGTGTTGTTCAGGTAGGTTTGAATATTATTTCCCGGTGTATTTTATACATTATATTCGATACTTTTAGTCTGTCAACTATATAGCGGCGTTACTTTTAATAATGTCGTAGACCGTATTTGGAATTATATACGTCGTATATGTTCGGATGTCGGTTTACGGCCGGGTTCTGTACCTTATTTATAAGTGTTCAACCATACTGTACAGCATATCCGCGGGCATGTGTCGTTGACGCAAAGACTCTTATGCGGAAAATAAAATATACAAATGCAATCAACTCAATACTCTCCGAGCGAGAATAAAAGTGAGTTATGATGAATTTGCCCCGAAGTTTCAATCTAACGAAGAATAAAGAAACTAAATAAACTGGGTCGCGGACCGCTAATGTTATGTACGGACCGCCGTTTCGACGGTTGTTAAAGGTCTAGCCTCTGTGTAAGCGCAGAATTTATAAAAGTTGCCGGGTTTAGACCGTCGTAAGACAGGTTAGTTTTACCCTACTGATGAATGCAAAATGCAGGTGCAAAGCTGCCATCCGTGGATATGCCTGAACGACTCTAAGGCCATATCCTTTCTAGATAGCAACGATTTTTTGAGAAGTCTCGTGAGTCGAAAGACTCAATACAATGTGATTTATTAGGTATTCGGCGCACGCCGTTTATCGCACGAGCCATTTTAGCCGTTTTATAGCGGTCGATCATGGTTCACTAGTTCGATGTAGAGACTCGGAATCGTTTATAGACGACTTTTAGGTACCAGGCGGGATGTTGTATTTGGTAGAGCAGTTACCACGCTGCGATCTGCTGAAACACAGCCTTTGGCTTGGAGATTTGTCATGTTGGCTTGGCGTCACCCCACGCTCTTAGAGCATAAGCCTTAAGCCGTCGCATTGCAGTATGCCACAATCAGTATGACTTGACCCTCAGAAAGTTGTACATATTGTACATGTGACACTTCTTTGGTATCTACTTAGCTATTTTGTAAAACGTGCATAAGTCAGCACGTTAGGCAAAACTTATCGGCATATTCCTATACTAGAAATATTCATTATTTCTTTCAGTAACCATAAGGCTATATAAATAGTTATAAAATTTGTGAGAGTTAACGAAGAGTATTTGTTTTTAAGAGAAACTTTTCGTATTTCTTATTATGAATATATGATATCTTTTATATAATTCTATATAAGGGGGAATGTTTTTCGTCAAGTTTTTGGAAATGCGTACAAGTTACCAATTAAATGAAATGCGTACAAGTTGCTAATAAGCAAAGTACGTATAAGTTATCAATAATGCAAAATGCGTGCAAGTTGTCAATGTGTAAAATACGTGCAAGTTGTTAATGTGCAAAATACGTGCAAGTTGCCATTTTTATTAAATTTTGTAATATACTCTAAATCTTTAATAAATAGTAACTCAGCTTGACTTAAAATCTTGCTACAAAACAGGTTAAAAACATTTCTCGGCTTTTTGAAATCAGTAACTTACGGGAACATTTCTCGGGTACCGCGAACTACATCAAGTAAACTTTTAGGAGGCATTAGCGAAGAAGCGTAACCTAGAATCTTGCATCAAAACAGGTTAAAAACATTTCTCGGCTTTTTGAATACGTGCAAGTTGACAATTATGTAAAATACGTGCAAGTTGACAATTATGTAAAATACGTGTAAGTTGTCAATGTACAAAATACGTGCAAGTTGCTATCTCTATTTAATTTCGTATTATACTCTAAATCAGTAATAACTTTCAATATACAAATATTTCAAATCTGTTATAACAAAATATTTAGTATTTATACATATTATTTCGCAAAACATCCGAAAAGTTGTCATAGGGATAACTGACTTGAAGCGCGATGTATCCGAAAAGTTACCATAGGGACAACTGACTTGAAGCGCGATGTATCCGAAAAGTTACCATAGGGATAACTGACTTGAAGCGCGATGTATCCAAAAAGTTACCATAGGGATAATTGACTTGAAATTTTGTTCTTAGCAAAGAAATATTAGAAAATCTCGAAAAAATTATATGAACATACTTAACCATTTATATATCATTTTATTCGTAATTTTATTCTGCATCTTTCGTACGAACAAAGTTTTTTCGTATCTTTCACCGTTTCGGAGAAAATCGATAACACATTTTCATTTTTTTAAGTTATATTTTGATTTAAAATAAAATTTCTTACATTTAGCTAATACAATTACAAAAAACTAATATCTGAAATCTTGCTTGCTTTCCAGTCGAGGATGCTTTTTACGAGATTGTAGTGTTGCAGTCATAACTCCATCGCAATTTCGCTCTAATACGCGCTTTGATACGTTAGCCAGTAATTGAACATGTCTCTCAGTTCCTTGAATGTGGACGGGAATTTTAGGGTCACTCCATGGGCACTCATTGCTTTGTAGATATTGTACTAGATGTTCATGAGGTATATTTAGCGTGAAGGCTGGTTCGAATATATTTGAATAATCATCCATATCTATCATATTAGTATAGTCGGTGCATTCGAAATTTATTTCGGGTGTTTAGTAATCTCTCAATTGCGTCAGGTCTTCCACATTATTACGGTAATATAAGATTTTTCTTATAGCTGAATCTCGTATTTCCTTTTTATTATCGAACAACATTTCTAATAAAATATTTTCCGAGTGAGCATAGTACGCGTTTTCTTTAGCAACATTGTTCACAATTTGTCTTAAATTTGAGTCTAAATATTGCGTCCAGCTAATAAATTTATAAAATAAGATACTACCGTACACCACAGAGTTGTAATATTTAATGTTAAAGTACATTGGAATATATACTTTTATTACGTAGTTTGCCAGAATTTTAAAATTTTTGGATGGCTTATTAGTAGATACTTCTCCAGAAGCAACTGCTTTAGCTATTTTTATTAAATAACTTGAGTCAGTTGTCGATTCAACAGGACTTAATCAGCCAAATTTTCAAGTGGGATTGTTTCAAAGTCTGTTACCGGCTGGAAGTAAATAAGAAAAAATAAATTATATTGAATTTGAACATAAAGTATTAAAAATAGTAAATATGTTATAACTCACCGGTATATTTTCGCATGTTTCAATTTGTTTGCTTAATATTCCAGTTTTTGTTCGTGGTACAGTGGTCAATGATTTTTAGTTAATAAAATAGTTAAATAAATGCCGAAGTGAAAGTTCGTTAAAGTGGAGAAGACACACAAACTAATTAAGAGGCCTATTTAACTGAATTTCAAATCGACGTAAAATTCCATTTTTTACGCCTGTATTTTCTGGTTCACCATCGCAACATATGCCTATCAAAGAATCGAGAGCTATTCCTTTATCAGCAAAAAACTCGTTCAATTTGATTACTTTACTTTCCGAATCTTCAATTTCCAATTTTGTGTAACCCAACAATTGACTATTCGGTTTCTTTAAAATAATTAAATGCGCCTCTTTAATCATTCGTGGGTGAAACTTTTTATCGATTTTTTCTATGGTAATAGAATCATTTTTTCGGCCGTCGAATGAAAATGCTAAAAATTCAGAAAAATCATATCGTTTGTGTATTTGCCTATTTTTCTGCCTCTCACGAGCGCTTTTATTTTTATCCATAATGACAGGATTGCCCCAATCAT
The DNA here is from genome assembly GCF_003426905.1 of Ctenocephalides felis. Classification (NCBI taxonomy): domain Eukaryota; kingdom Metazoa; phylum Arthropoda; class Insecta; order Siphonaptera; family Pulicidae; genus Ctenocephalides; species Ctenocephalides felis. The sequence goes on from NW_020538040.1 coordinate 116,978,872, forward strand.
CCTTTATGTCCAGGTCTTTCAGGATTGCTGTCACCATGGCAGAACCAACTCTATCAGAGATTGCAAATCTGTCGCATATTAAGGCATAGTTTGGAGCTTTGTATCTTCGACTATATGGTCCACGTTTTATATGAGAAGTATTTTGTGAACTTTCCAAACTGCTTTTTCTCTACTGCTCTAAACCCAAAACCAACATCTGGAGTATATGTCTCACCTGGAGTAATATCGTTAGTTATTGTAGATGTTGATACTTCATCTTCAATTTTTATATTATATTCTGGTATCGTAGATTTCCTCTCATTATGTTGATCCATCATAAACGCTTGTAAGTGTGCTGGGATCAGTCCGCAGGAACACAGTATTCTTCGCAAATCGCATTTGCATTTTCCAATATAAAATAATTATTTCGTGGATTCTACAAACTCCTGAAATGATGCTTGGGTAGACTTGCTTTTATTTGTACTTTTATATTTATCAATCAATCGGTTCAATTTTCTAGCGATACTTTGTTTCTCCATAATTGGAATATCAATTTTTTCCCACATCTGAATCAATTTCGTTACCACATTTGGAGTAAATGTTTTATATGAAAACATTTTATTTTGTTTTTTTGGCCAAATAAAAATAATACATGATAATTTCCATACTTGTCGGAAGATTTACTCCTGTAAATTCTTCTGCTTCCCCAAATGTAATTTGATCATGCGAGCGCATATGATTCAAATTACTGGCACTTGCGCCTGAATTTAAATAAGAATTCGCCATTGATACTTCACGTCTAACTGGAGAACTGAATGAAGATTCATGCGGATTTGTCACATTAATATATTCTTTTCGAAACTTCGAGAATTATAATAAAAAAATACTAGCGCACTCTGATGGAAATAAATAACAACAAACTAAACCCGATTTAAAAACCCCCGCACAAACTATCAATAAAAATATAACTCACAATTTGAATTATTCACATTTCATATAAAAATTTCATATATCGCTTAATTTTACTACAATAATGATTTGGCCCAACCTAATATATATATATATATATATATATATATATATATATATATATTTATATATATATATTTATATATATATATATATATATATATACAGGGTGGCTGATATGTAATGCAACAAAGTAAAGTGCAATAACTTTGTCGTTTTCATTTTAAATTTCATTGTTTAAAAGCAAAAATGTCGGAAATAACATCAAATTTTAGAATCAGTTTATATTTGTTCTAATTGGCCACCTTTGGCACGAATTATGGCCCAACGGCAGAAAAACCATAACACGCTGCACGAAAGTGGCTCTGGGGTATTTTGGCCCATTCCCGGCGAGGCGCCTTCTTGGGATGATCGACACTTTGGTATTTTTTAGTGCGAACCTTATTCTTCAAAATGTCCAAGGCGCAAAAGTTTAACGAATTTAGATCCAGAGATTTTGGTGGCTATTGTGCGATAGAAATGAAGCGAAAAACCTCTTTTTAAGCCATTTTCGGTAGACGCGTGCTGAGTTTGATGGTGCTGAGTCCTGTTGGAATGTCCATGGTCTGCGGCCAAAATTTTTGTCTACCCAGAACTTCAATACTGCCTTTAAGACATTTTCCCGAAAATTTTGGCAATTATTTTGATCCCACGGTCGATGAATAAGAGCGGAATGTCACCATCGACCGTTACGGTGGTTCACACCATTACCGTCGGCAGCGCTTGAGTTCTGGTGGCCAATCGAAGGTGTAAATTTTTAGCTGACCTTTTTGGCGAGTAAACCCTATTATTTTGTTTGTTCATAAACTGCTCGATTTGGAATGACTTCCCATCTGAGAAAACCAAATTCGGTAACTAGCCACTTTCGTGCAAGCGAAGCAATCCCTTGGTTCCTTCCCGTCTAACTTTTTCTTGTGCATCGATTAGCCTTTGCACTTTTTGGAACTTCAATGGCTTTGGTTCAAGCTCATTTTTCAATATATGTTGCATCCGTTTTTACGATACGTTCAGCTCACGAGCCATTTTTTTACCACTGCGACACGAATTTCGATCGATTTTTGCCTATACTTTTTGGATCATTTCTGGGGTTGTTAGTGTTTTTTTTCGTCCACTTTTTAGATGCGGTGCAATACTGAGTGCATCACGGTTACGAGATATGATACGAGAAACAAAATATTTGTTTGCATTTAAATGCTGGAGGGCTCTAAAGATAGCCACTTGAGGTTTTCCAGCCAAGTATGAAGCAATCGCACTATCACGCTTGACTTCCATCAGGAATAACTTTTTTGCTGAATACAATAGATCAAAATGCTTTTGTACGCTTGTAAACAATTAAATGAACAATCACTGGAATGAATCTGTCATCTGTCTGATGAGCGGTTTAGAAATGATAGCGGTCTGAAATTGGTTGCAATACATATCAGCCACCCTGTATATATATATGTAGAGGACAATGTTCCAAATTGTGGACATAATAAATTCCACGATATATTATGTTTTATATTTGGTTTATTTTGTGTATGATTAGTATTGACAACACTAGGTGTAATCATATTTATCATTTATAAAATATAGTTAGTATTAGTTTATTTAAAATGAAAAGGAAAATTTTGAGAATTATAATTTTGGCAATGAGACTGGGGAGAAACAATAGAGAGATTCGAACTGACACTTGAACTATTTTGTTTTCTCCGTGCTGTCACTGTGATGAACCTATCTATCCAGTTGAGATGCGATGCGTGTTGACCTGTCTATATATATATATATACTAGATGACCCGACAGACGTTGTCCTGTACCCACCTCTATGTTTTTTAAATATCCTATACTAATATTTATACCGTTCAGTTAAAAATAATCATTATTGTTCTTCGAGTTACTATTTACACCAATATATGAGTGATGTTAAATGTAGTACTGTTTCAAATAAAATGATTATTCTTAATTCTCACAGTTAACACTTCAATTATCCCTTTAACAAATATTAAAATATATTCAATAAAATTATATATTAAAAATTATAAACTGCGATTTATAGATCAAATTTATTTTCAATAGCTCAATTTATTTTGTTGAATTTAAGGATTATACAATATTTTTAGACATACCTGTAGATGTGGATGTTTTAAATGAATGATTTTTTGTTTATTCACGGCTAAAACATTGATTTTCCAAATTTATCATAATGTATTTATTGTCATAGCATAGATACACGTGTTGAAAATTGAAATCTTTTAAAAAGTATAACAGATTCAGAAAGAATTAATATATAGTATGTGGTCAAGGTACAATATCACTTTTGATTTTTCTACCCAAAATAATTGCTTCAATAATGTTGCCTACAATTTTTATAATTTCGTACCATATTTTAACTGGCTTTTAGTATTTTAATATCTAAATTGCATTTTTTACACTAATAATTCAATATACATTATTACTTAAGTTCATATTTGAAGTGAATTAATTTGTCAAATTTTGTTCACATGTGCTCTATTCAACCTACTATCAACAAAATTATTGCAGTAAATAAAGAGGAAAAAAGCGTATGCCCAACTAATGTTAATCTAAAGTTCAGAAGTGAAAACAATTTGCATTTCGTCACCACCCCCCTCATTAATTGGATTATAACTCTTTTAATTCTGATTTTATCATAACTTGTGATATACTATTTTAAAGGTGATTAAATGAGCTACAACTTTCTCTATCATAAATTTTACCGTAACTTCTCTTATTTTGAAACGGCGAAGGGTTAAAGAGCTTGAAAGACACTCCGGATGGACAGCCGCGCACTCTTTAAACAATTAGAACTCTATCAATATTTATGTAACAAAAAATAATAAAAAGCAATAATTAGTCTAAAAAATACCTTGAATTTTCATGTATATACTTTTATACGTATTCTTTCAGAGATATTATAATGAGAAATTGTTTTTTTTTTTTTAATGGATTTTTTTATGAAATCATGAGTTTTTTGAAAATCGTTTGTACTAATGTTATGGTATTTTCTAGAATCCATCAAGATCTCTCAAACCAAGTTAATTCTAGATGGAAAACGATTATTTTTAATTTTGGTAGAAATGGCACTATTTGATTTAAATGAAAAAAAAAAATTGTATGCGTCTTTTAATTGCATGATCGCTCACTCATTTTACACGCAGAAGTACTTCTTTTAAAGCTTATTTGGAGAACTATAAAAACCCATTTTTATAATTAACTTAATATTGTTCTTAGAACACTGTAAAATAGCGATTTATTAGGATTTTTATTGATATAATTTTGTTCATTCCATAATTTTCGTTAAAATGTATATTTTGGAAAATATTAGCAAAAAACGATGAAAAACGCAAAAAAGAAACAAATTTTCAGTAGCCAGTAACTTGAGAAGTATTTGCTTTTTTGTAAAACATTACTAAACATTTTTCTCTTATAATTAGTTCTTTTATCCACACCCAACGTTACTACACCACTGAAAAGAAATGGCATCCCCCCGGGTAGTGCAAAGGAGTCTAAATTGTTTTTACTTTTGAACTTGAGAGTAAGATGGGCCTATTTCCAAAATTCCAAACGAATTGAAAAACAGTAAAAAAAAGTTCAGACCCAAAGCGCTCCATTGAGTAAATATTCCGTACAAAATGCCAACCATATGAATTTTTGACACAATGAAACTTCTAAATAATTTTTTGAATAAGTATTTTTTTTGTATTGTGACTTAGTATAGTAAGGCAAAACGACTGCAAATTGAATATTTTTGAGCGCAATCACTTATGGCTCGTCTCCTTTGCACGAATTCGTACGGCGAATCTGTTCGCAAAAATTATTGCAAGCAAAAGCAAACCACGCGTACGTTGAGAACACGATTCGCCGTGCGCGTCAGTCGCATGCGCAGACTATCAGACGCATGTTATATTATTTGCATCTTATATTATTCTAATTATGGCGCATCTCAGCTGCTTTTCGACAATAATAATGTAGACATTACATTTTTATTATTTATAATCATGAATTTATTATATTTTAATATTGCCTTAGCCTATAAGTGAATAGAAATGTTTGGCAAATGACAGTTGTCATTTGTTTTTAATGTCAAACCATGCCTTAACTATTTTAAAGGTCATTGTGACATTCATAATACTGAGAAATATTAAATTTATTAAATTTGCAAATAACTTGCAGGAATTTTATGATTTTGGTCTAAAAATTTGAATAGAAACATTCCTGTGTGAGTACGTAATAGAGAAATATTCCCCTACGGGGGAATTAATAACTTTTACTTGAAAATGTCAAAAATTTTAAATACGGATACCGATCAGATGGATTTAGAATGCTCCCCAGTCAAACCGAAAAAGGTCTATACGAGTGCTAACAAGTATAAGAGGTCTAATACAGATATTGTTGAAGAAGATTCTTTACATCAGAAAAATGACTCAATTTCCCTAAATGAATTTAATCAAGAAGCAACCACCAGTAAGGATTCAGAATGGTTTGAAGTAAGAAACAAAAAATTCAAAAGAAATTTAAATGAAGAATCAACATGCAAAAAAACATCTTCAAATTCGAACTACTGGCTAAACCCAACTCCCACAAGCAATATATATGAAGTTTTAGCTAATCCTAATACCGAAGACTCGAGTGATAAATGCAGCCCAGTTAACAGACCGCCGCCAATTTTTATACATGAGGTACGTGATATCAAACCATTAGCTCAACTCTTAGAATGTGAAGCAAAAAATCTTTATCAAATAAAAGTTATTGACGAAACTAGGGTTAGAGTTAATCTTGATAATGCTAAACTTTACAATAAAATTCTCAAACTTCTGAAAGAGAGGGGTACTCAAATGCATTCTTTCCAGGAGAAATGTAAAAGAACGTTCAAAATAGTGGTTAAAAACCTACATTTCAGCACGGATACAGATATGCTCAAAAATGAAATACAACAGTTAGGTCACAAAGTCGTTCGTATTGAGAACATTAAAAGCAGAATCTCAAAATTCCCTCTGAACATGTTTTTAATTGAGCTTGAACAACAGCCTAATAATAAAGATTTTTATAAAATTGATTTTTTATATAAAACTAAAGTAGAAATAGAGGCAAAGAGGTTCTCTAGAGAAATTGTTCAGTGCACTCGCTGCCAAAGGTATGGTCATACCAGAAATTATTGCCACCGCACCCCCAGATGCGTTAAATGCGCTCAAGATCACTTGACAGAAAAATGCAAGTGGGAAAAAAAGGTCGACCAAGTGAAGTGTGTCCTTTGTAATGAAAATCACCCTGCTAACTATAAAGGCTGTCACGTCTATAAAGAATATATTGAAAAAAAAACACTTCATTACGTCAGAAAACAAGTAATGTGCAAAATTTAAAACCAAATGCTACTTTAAGACCGGGCGTAACTTACTCCAATATTACTAGAAACAACACAACTTTACCTACTGACTCAACGAACTCAATAAACAATAGTAACTCTGAAAACAATACTAACAATAAATGTAATGACTTAACAGAACTTAAAAACATGATTAAAATATTGACAGAACAAATGGGCATAATGCTTAATTTACTAACAACAATTTTATCTAATAAAAAATAATTATGTCTATGCAACTAACAATTTGCATATGGAACTCGAACGGCTTGAGCAATCATGTCCATGAACTCAAACAATTTTTAACTACCAATGACGTAGACATTATGCTAATTTCCGAGACGCATTTTACCGAGACAAATCACAATATTCGTTTTCCTAATTATCACACATATACCACAAATCACCCGGACGACAGACCTCACGGTGGCACTGCCATTATCATAAAGTCAAACATAAGACATTACGAGACAGAACCTTTTCATACTGACTACATACAATCGACAAATGTTTTAATTGACCTAATGACTCACAAAATTACAGTATCGGCAATCTATTGTCCGCCAAGGCACATCATTACTGAAAATCAGTTTACAACTTTTTTTACCAGCCTTGGAAATTTGTTTATTGCGGGAGGTGATTATAACGCAAAGCACACATTTTGGGGATCTAGACTAATAACACCTAGAGGCCGTCAATTGTATAATACAATAAATAATAATAATCTTCGGACATTTTCTACGGGTGAGCCCACATACTGGCCAACTGATTTGAACAAAATTCCAGACCTCCTCGATTTTTTTGTAGCCAAAAATATTAAAAACGAGAGTGTTGAAATAATTTCAAGTCTGGATCTCAGTTCTGATCATTCACCAGTAATTCTTAAATACTCCACTAATACTCCAACCAAAGTCATGAGTTCGCTTACAAACAAATTTACCGATTGGCTTCTTTTCCAAGAATACATCGAAGACACCATTAACTGTAATATTCCATTAAAAAGTGAGAATGATTTGAATATCGGTATCAACAACTTCACAAATACATTAATTGCAGCAGCTAAAATATCGACTCCTATTCTAAATCACAATCACAGTCACTCTGTGCCCATAGATATTAAAAAATCATTGCACAGAAAAGGAAATTAAGAAGAATTTGGCAAATAACTAGATCACCGGAAGATAAAAGAAAATTTAACAGTGCATGCAGAGACCTGAAAAATTTAATAATAAATTATAAAAATGTTTCTTTTGAAAACTACTTACATAATCTTTCTGCAAGTAGTGAAACAAATTATTCTCTTTGGAAAGCAACCAAAAAATTGGAAAGACCAATTGTACCAATTCCTCCTTTAAGAAAAACAGACGGTTCATGGGCAAGAAGTCCAGAAGAAAAAACTAATGCATTCGCCGAACACCTGCGCCTCACATTTCAGCCATTTTCACGTAAATGCAACTCTAATGATGAACAATTCATTTATGATTTTCTTCAGGATTCACCGTCGCTAGTGACTCATGATGTTAATCGTTTTACTGCGGCTGAAGTAACCCAAGAAATTGCAAAAGCAAATTCTAGAAAATCACCTGGACCAGACCGGATTTCTATTAAAATGCTTAAAGAACTTCCAAGAAAAGCTATTAGAATGCTCACAATAATATATAACTCTATACTGAGAATGAAAACTTTTCCGCAGTCTTGGAAAAGAGCTAAAATAATCCTTATAGTGAAACCAGGTAAAGACCCTTATCTATTATCTTCCTACCGGCCGATAAGTTTATTGTCTTGCATATCGAAAATATTTGAAAAGCTAATTCTTCAACGGATTAAAATAATCCTACAAGAACAAAGTTTTATTCCGAACCATCAATTTGGGTTTCGCGACAAACATTCAACAATTGAGCAAGTTCACAGAATAATAAACGTAATTAACAATGCGCTGCATAATAAAGAGTACTGTTCTGCGGCTTTTTTGGATCTCAAGCAGGCATTTGACAAAGTATGGCATACCGGATTAATGTATAAAGTTAAAAGATGTTTACCAGATTCTTTATTCCTATTAATAAAATCCTATTTACAAAATAGAAACTTTTTTGTCAGCATCGCCGATACGGACTCAAATATTACCGAAATTAATTCTGGAGTGCCTCAAGGGAGTGTCCTCGCCCCAACACTATTTTTAATTTTTACAGCTGATTTTCCAACTTCAACTGACACGAGTTTAGCCACATTTGCTGATGATACGTGCATCATCGCCACAAACAAAGATCCGACTGCAGCTTCCAACAGCCTTCAGCACCATCTCAGCTTAGCTGAGAAATGGTTTTCGTTGTGGAGGATAGAAGTAAATAGCACAAAATCAGTCCATATAACTTTCACGCTTCGCACCCAAACTTGCCCAGCAGTTGTACTCAACGATGAAATTATTCCGTCCAAAGAATCAATAAAGTATCTCGGCATTCACTTAGATAGGAAACTCAACTGGAAAGTACACATAAAGAACAAAAAACAACAAATAGATCTAATCTTCAAAAATTATTATTGGCTCTTAAACAGAAAATCAGAATTATCAACTTACAACAAATTACTTATATATAAGGCTGTGATCAAACCCGTGTGGACCTACGGATTACAACTTTGGGGTACTGCTAAAAAGAGCAATTTAAACATAATACAACGAGCACAAAACAAATTCCTGCGGCAAATATTAAACGCTCCTCACTACACGCCAACATGGATTCTCCACAAAGACACGGGTATACCTACAATTCAAGAACATATATCAATGTTTGCCTGTAATTATAAGAATAGAATTGACGCACATCCAAACCAACTAGCATGCAACTTATACCAGGAAGGCCAGCCGACCAGGCTCAAAAGGAAAATACCTCGAGATTTATTATAGTTTATTTTTATATTTATATTTTTTTTTCTCTATACTTGTCTTTAGTTTTTTCTTTTTTATATATTAACTATAGTAGATACACCACTGGGCGTATGTGCTAATTTGTAAACAACCAATTGTAAACACTTGTCAGCATTCTCTGCTAAATATAATTATTTTTATAGATTGCAGAATAAAAATAAAATAAAAAAAAAAAAAAAAAAAAAAACTATTTTAAAGGTCAAACAATGATAAGCGGTTTTTTGTAATTTTTTCATTTATTTCTATAATCTAACTATATTTCTATGAAACAAAACATTCTAGAAAATTTCCCGAACAAACTTTAGGAAGATTCATGAAAATCCGAATTATAGTTTAGGAGGATTAATAAAACTTACATTCTTACAGAAGAATTTTATATTTAAGATATATATATATATATATATATATATATATATATATATATATATATACTAGCATACCCAGCCTTGAGTTGCAATGGCCCTTATTAAAATCCACCTGATAGAAATTTGAATCCGTTTGACAACCAACATTTTAAACCTTTTGTTATAAAAAATTTATATCAATCCAAAAATAAATAAAATCTGGATTGAAATTTGAATATGATGGATCAATACTATTGATTAATGTGTTTTTTTAAACTTAAATAATAAATAAAATAAAATAATTAAAGATTTGAAAAAATGAGTACAATACAAAAATTATAATGAATAACCAAGTGACTTTTATAAATTTGTTATATCGTATTTGCTATTACGTCCTATTTACCTTGCTAACATTTTTAACATGTTTTATGATGCTGTATTTAGGAATGGTTTCATTGGTCACATCCTTACTATAATAATACTTGGAAACTTGCTGTAAGCCCTTAATATTTTCTTTGAAACTTTTCAATAAATTTATGATTAGACACTCACCGCTTTCAATAATTTTTTTTTAAATTTGTGATTACTCACGAATCACTTATAATATAAATTTCCGACTCTAACTTTATATTCATACTATCCTTGAAACTATCATGGATAAAGTTCTGAGAAATTCGAGTCCAAATCTATTAAATGTTTGATTTTTGGCACTTTTATTTTTTTTTATCAATTGTTGTACTGTAAAATAATTTATTTTGAATTAGCAAATGTCAAAACTTATAATTAAAATATGCATTAATATATATATATATAAATATATATATATTATATATATATATATATATATATATTAACAAAGTCTAATAATTGGGCATAACATCAATAAAAAACATGAATTTCTTTCAAAAATTTATTTTAAATCCATACGTTTCGGCTATAATCCTAGCCTTCATTCAGTGGAAACTAAAATAAAATTAAAATCTAAAACAATTGAATTGGAGTAAAAAGAAAAAAGAAAATAGTAAATAGTATTTACAATTAGTTGATCTTAGTGTTAAATTGGAAAATTTTAATAATCCATGATATTAGGATATGGTAATGCACTACACTATGTATTATAAACATTAATTTGAAATTACAACAATATTTTCACAGAATACTGATTTGAAAAAATCACAAATGGATAGTGTGTTATTCGTAGACTGGTTGAAGATGTAATGGAGAAAGACATTTTTAAAAAAATATTTTTACCAAGATTCTACACATGTGTGGAACGAATTGCGATTACTTTGCGCGAACGCTTTTATTGTTTTATAAGAAATTTGGAAATATTATCTAAATAGAAGAGATTTGTGTCGCACAACGTGTTGAGTTCATTCCGTTTATTTATTGTCTTATTGTTATAAATAGTTAAAAAAAGATCCCTCTATAATTCATTGTTTAAATAAATTTTGTTCGAATTGTAGTACAGTCGGATTAGAAAAGTCCATATTGTGTTTTAAAGTGTATATATGGTCTGCAAGTACAGTTTTGAATTGTTTGGGGTTTTTTGAATTGTTTTTATTTTGTTGTAACCGTTTATTCAGGTTCTGGCTAGTTTCTCCTATGTAAATTAAATTGCAGTCTAAACAATTTATTTGATAGACGAGATTTCTGAGTCGTTTCATCCAACATATTAATTCCTTAATTAATCCAAATTCATCCAACATATTAATTCCTTTAATACTAAAAATACAACTTACGATAATATTCTTAGAGACCTTAAAGCATGCAAAATATTTCTCAAAAATCATCCGGATATAGTAGTCACTAAAGCGGATAAAGGCAACATCACTGTTATCATAGACAAACAAGACTATATAAATAAAATATCCGAATTATTACTTGACACTAATACTTACAAAATTACCAATAACGATCCAACTGACTACATAAACCGCACGTGCCATAAATTTTTAGACAAACTTACAACAAACAAACAACTAACAAAAGAGATAACTTCTGACCTGAAAAATTTACACCCATATTTTCCCAGACTTTATGGCCTTCCCAAAATCCATAAAAATAATTTACCTTTTAGACTAATAGTTTCGGACATTAATACCCCCCTATATAAACTCTCAAAATACATAAGTAACATTTTAACTACAATAACAAAACAATCACCACACTACATAAAAAATTCTTATGAACTCGTTACTGACTTAAAACACAAGATAAATTATATACCAGACAACTACAAACTAATTAGCTTAGACGTAGTCTCACTTTTTACTAATGTA
>NW_020538040.1:116991768-117051768 GCF_003426905.1 Ctenocephalides felis
AACTAACTCTGGACGTTACCTTAATACTTTTCTTATCATCCACTCAAAATGGAAAATAGGTACTATAATAAATCTAACGGACCACGCAATACTTCTATCGGACAAAACATTTTGGGACAACAACATCAAATTAATTACAAAAATTCTAACAGATAACTCCTATCCCCTAAAACTTATAAATTCCGTAACTAGTAACAGACGAACGTACCTTTTGAACAAAATGGACAATTGCACAGTACATAACGATTTACCTGACTCAGAAACTCATTCTGGTGTGATATATTTGCCATACATTAAAGAATTATATGTTCCTTGGAAAAAACTTTTTTATAAATCTGGACTCCGACTTGTAACCAATTTTAGTACAACTACTAGCACTATTTTTACCAAAACAAAAACCCCATTTAATATCGAACGACTCAGAAATCTCGTCTATCAAATAAATTGTTTAGACTGCAATTTAATTTACATAGGAGAAACTAGCCACAACCTGAATAAACGGTTACAACAACATGAAAACAATTCAAAAAACCCCAAGCAATTCAAAACTGTACTTGCAGACCATATATACACTTTAAAACACAATATGGACTTTTCTAATCCGACTGTACTACAATTCGAACAAAATTTATTTAAACGAAGAATTATAGAGGGATCTTTTTTAACTATTTATAACAATAAGACAATAAATAAACGGAATGAACTCAACACGCTGTGCAACACAAATCTCTTCTATTTAGATAATATTTCCTTAATCTTGGTAAAAATATTTTTTAAAAAATGTCTTTCTCCATTACATCTTCAACCAGTCTACGAATAACACACTATCCATTTGTGATTTTTTCAAATCAGTATTTTGTGAAAATATTGTTGTAATTTCAAGTTAATGTTTATAATACATAGTGTAGTGCATTACCATATCCTAATACCATGGATTATTAAAATTTTCCAATTTAACACTAAGATCAACTAATTGTAAGTACTATTTACTATTTTATTTTTTATTTTCACTCCAATTCAATTATTTTAGTTTTTATTTTATTTTAGTTTCCACTGAATGAAGGCTAGGATTATAGCCGAAACGTATGGATTCAAAATAAAGGGTATGGGCGTGTTTCCATACAGAATTGGCCCCACCCTGGTATTTAAATTATTTTGATGCCATTTTATAGGTATTTTCGAGAAAATTCTATATACCAAATTTCAAATCCGTAGCTCATCATTTGGCCGAGATATCAGTGGAAACATGTGAAAGTGGCCCCTTTTTTCAAACTCCATTTTTGTCGGAAATATGAGAGATATCAATATCTTTATATTTCTGATAAAAAGTGAGTTTGAGAAAGGGACCATTTTCACATGTTTTCACTGATATCTCGGCCAAATGATGAGCTACGGATTTGAAATTTGGTATATCGAATTTTCTCGAAAATACCTATATAATGGCATCAAAATAATTTAAATACCAGGGTGGGGCCAATTCTGTATGGAAACACGCCCAGACCCTTTTTGAAAGAAATTCATGTTTTTTATTGATGTTATGCCCGATTATTAGACTTTGTTAATACATACGTATATTCAATAGATAAGTCCTGAATTTGATGTTGACATTGTTGACATACGAGGTGTGTTCAAAAAGTACCCGGAATTACTAATAATTAAATTTCGCGGGTCTGGAATGTCTGATTGTCAAAATTTTTTTTATTGTGTGTTGGTATACATGCCCCTAAAGTATGATAAAATTTTCAGCTATATTCATTGTTTACTTTGTCTGTGGTAGTCGCTAAGGTTCGACGTGTTTTTCTGAGCTCGGCGATTTTTACAATGGAAGAATTGAAAAGTCAAAGAATTTGTATTAAATTTTGCGTAAAAAATGAAATAAAGTGTTGCAAAGTGCAAAAATTCACCAGATATGACTCCGTGTGACTTTTTCCTATTCCCAAAGTTGAAGAGACCCATGAAAGGACGGCGGTTTTCCTCGATTGAAGAAAATCGCTGAGAGTGCTCAAGGACATATCAAAAAGTGAATATCAAGGGTGCTTCGAAAATTGGAAAAAACGCTGGCATAAGTGTATTATATCTGGGGGGGACTACTTTGAAGGGGACCACATTAATGTAGACGAATAAATAAATATTTTTTTGAAAAAACGAAAATTCCGGGTACTTTTTGAACAGACCTCGTATGCACATATCTATATATTAATGTATCTACAATTATATACATGAACATATATGCAAGTGCATGTATATAGTGTACACACAAAAACATATAAGCACATATATGGATGTGCATATATTATAACACATATACATGTATATATATATATATATATATATATATATATATATATTCAAGAATTATTAGGATTAATTGTTTTTAATCAGGTTTAAAAAATTTAGATATGAGTCATGAACGATATTGTGATCTTATCTTTTATTAACACTATTTGACGAATTCAAAAAGATTAAACTGCTTTCATAAAAAAGTCATTTAAAAGTACAATCCTCTCTATAAAAATATTGGGTTCAAAGGTGAAATTATGTGAGTTTTTGATGGAATGCTGGACAAGAGTGCTTTGGAAATTTCGGCTTTTATGATGAGTGACGCTTAATTCATGTTGTCTCATTCTCTTATGAATGTATTGTGATGTTTGGCCAATGTATTGTTTTTGACAATTTTTGCAAGGGATGGAATAAACTATGTTAGTATTGAATTTAGGAGGGGTGGTGGATTTAATTTTTGAAAACATTTCTTTAAAAGAATATAGAGCTGTTCCTGAAATAAAAATATTTTCTTTTTTGAGTAATTTGGCAAAATAATCAAATAAGCCTTCAATGTAAGGCATGCTGTGAAAAGTTGGTTTAATATTGTTGTCTTGGAATAACTTGGAGATGGATTGATAATTGTTACTTTTATGATAGGAAAGTCTTTTATTGGTAATGGAATTGATGAGGGTGAGGGGATATCCGTTTTCTAATAAAGTTTTAGTTACTAATGTTGTGTTTTGGGTATGAAAAGAAGAATGAGACAACATGATTGCGTGGTCTATCAAAGAAATGATTGTATTGACTTTATAATTTTTGGGACAATAACACGCGTAATGAAGGTATCTTCCTGACCATGTAGATTTTCTGTAACAATTTGTGCAAATAATGTTGTCAATTTTGTGTACAGTCACGTCTAAAAAGTTTAATTTGTTGTCGATTTGTGTTTCATGTGTGAACTGAATGCTCTTATTGTAATTGTTAAAGGTATCGAGTATCATATCTGATTGTTCTTTGGCTATTATAAAAAAAGTGTCATCTACATATCTAACATAAAAATATATTTGGAAATTTAATGTGGAGAAAACAGAAATTTCAAGGGTTTGTAAAACTAGGTCTATAATGCCAGGGGATAATGGGCAACCCATAGCAGTACCTTTGATTTGTAGATAAAAATTATTGAAACAATTAAAATAAGAGCAATTCAGGACAGTGTTAATGATGTGTTTGAAAGTAGTTATGGGAAAGTCGGTGTAGTTACAAATAGTGGGCCAGCGTTTTTCAATTGAATCAAGTATTAAATCATGGGGAACACATGTGAAAAGGTTAATTACATCAAAGCTTAGAAAAATTTGATCGTCCGTAATGTTTCGGTCTTTGATTAGATCCACAAATTGGTAAGAGTTCTTTACATAGTGAGGAGAGAAAATTGTGACATTTTTTAAAAATATTGGCAATGTGTTTAGCGATATTATAGAATGGGGAGCCAACGTAGGATACAATGGGTCTAGAGGAGCATTCAGGTTTGTGGACTTTGGGGAGACAATACATTTTTGGGGAAATAGGATGTTGTACTTTTAAATTATAGGCAAATTTGTCAAAAATGAATTTTTTATTTTTTAATTCATTAATTAATTTAATTGATTGTCTAGAAAACTGTTGTGTTGGATCATTTGTAATGATTTTGTAAGTAGTATCATCTTTTAGCATTCGTAATGTTGGGTTAGTATAAAATTCTTTGTCAAGGACTACCGTCATATTGCCTTTATCTGCTGGACAAACAATTATATTATTAGATTTAATAAATAATTTGGTCTCCGCTATATCTTTGTGTAGTCGTTATAGTTTCCAACATATTCATTTTAAAAGACTACACAAAGATATAGTGGAGACCAAATTATTTATTAAATCTAATAATATAATTGTTTGTGCAGCAGATAAAGGCAATATGACGGTAATCCTTGACAAAGAATTTTATACTAATTAATTTTATACTATTAATTTTAAATTTTATACTATAAATTTTATACTATTAATCTGTATTGACGATCATTAATTAATGTTAATTAATATTTTTAAAAAACATTGTATTTGACAGAATAAACCTGATGATGGAACGTACCTAGTTCCGATACGTCGTATTAAACATCTTCAAAAAACAAATTGTTTTTTATTATTGGATTTACTGTTCAGAAAATAAACAATCAATATATATATATATATATATATATATATATATATATATATTACTTCGGAGATTGATATGGGTATGAATTTGTAATAAAATATATTCTTTTTGACAAATAGTTAAAAACTTGTTATAATTTTCAAAATTATTTGATATTTCATACTTCAAAAATTAATTCACTCGCATCATAGTGTTTTGTTTATTATATTTTTGTCATCATGTCATTAAAATTTTCTTTCATCTCTAATTAAATGTCTTTATATCTTAATATTATTTATTTTTTAATAACTTATTCATTATTTTAAGTCATAAATGAATAAATTATATAATTGTTAAATTCATAAGTGTGGCTAAATCAACACAGGAATATTGTGGAAATAAATATTTTTTTTACATAAAGATCTGATTTTTGACATTTTCATTTTATTTCAAATTCATTATAACTGTCAAAATATTTTTTTTTCGGTCGAAATTTAATATAATATGATATAATAATTAGTTTGTCTAGTTTGTTTTTGTCAGATTTCAATGATACCCTCAGATTGTACTATTCCATTTTGAGGTTACAATTGCCTGTAATATTAGCATTTGCGATTAAAATCAAAATATATCTCAACTGATATATTAATAATAATATTATATTTTAATTACACAAATTTCTTTACACTTCAATAATTAATTCCAACGCATTATAGTGTTTTGTTTATGTCATTTTTTTTAAAATTAATGAATAAATTAAATTTTAGTCTAAATCAACGCAGAATCTTTATCTAAATATACAATTTTCATATAAATATTAGATTTTTTACATTTGCATTTAATTGAAAAATAGTGAATGTCAATTTCATATATCCAATATGCACTAGATTTCTAAATGTCAAAATATTTCGTCTTGGTCGAAAATTAATATAATGTGATAAAATTTATTTTCCAATGTTTTGTATCTATAATTTGTTTCGCAATATTGCCTACAACATAACTTCGAATAATTAATGTATTTGTTTCTTATTGAAGTCGTTAAACATCTTTTTTTTTGAACTGTCAAAATTTTATTTATGATTAATTTTAAATTCAATATGTTGCTTTTTTATTGTGATCTATAATGGTTTGATGAAGTTTTGGAATCCGAAATAATTTGGTAAGCTAATCAAATAAATATAAATTATAAATCTATTTATCTGATTATTTTCATAAATATTGACAAATAACATTTCACTTTTTTTCATGTCAACATTTATTTAAATTTATAAACATTGATTTTTAATTAGATTTAAATCTATAAACAGTGATTTTGAATATAGCATTTTATCTGATTTGGATATAAATGTTGGATATATCTATATATGTATATGTTTTTGAATTATATTTTTTGAACTGTCAAATATTTTTTTTAAATTTTTTTCTCAAATTTTCCATAAATTTTGACATTTGTCATTTTAGTTTTAATTTTTTTTTTAGTCATTTTCTGTCAAAATTTTTAGAAATTTATAAAAATTATATATTTATATTTTAAATTTACTTTTCAAAATAAAATTTAAAATCGGTTCAGTAGTTTGGGCGTCCATCGCGAACCAACATCGTGACACGAGGTTATATATATATATATATATATATATATATATATATATATATATATATATATATATATATATATATAGATATATATCTCATATATGATTCGGTCCAGAAGGTTTTTTTGCATCAAATCATGCGGCACCCAAACATCAAGCTTTTTTCTGTATCCAGCCTTCTGCAGATGGTTTAAAATGGTTTGGTGACTAACTACCATCTCCTGGGCGATGTCACGAGATGCCACATGCCGGTCTAACTCGATGTATTCCATGATTTGATCGGTATTTGTCGTCACAGGTCTTCCGCCGGCTGGCTTATCCATGGTGTCGTTTTCACCGGCTCTGAATCGTCGAAACCATTCCTCCGCGGTTCGAAGTGATAGAGTACCACCCCCCAAAACACCATTAATCTCACGGAACGTTTCTCTAGCGGATTTGCCTTTAACGAAGGAAAACTTTAAAATAGCGCGAATTTCGGCGTAAGTGAACTCCATGTTTACACGTCTATAACTGTTAAACGCAATATCCAAACTAATCATGCATAGCATCGTTTTGTAGGTTATGTCAAGACCTTTCAAATTATGTACAGTATTGCCAGATACGAGCTCTGTAGCGCTTTGTACATAGCCGCGAAATTCAAAAGACAAAAAGGCGGAAGGGAGATATTTGACAACCTTATATAAAAATGGAACTCTAGATCAAATGATCCGGTAAAACTCGAAAAAGGCTAAACCGATTTGTCCAGTCTTAGTCTTGAAAAATTCGTGCCAATTCAGAGAAGGTCGGAAAGGTGAGATAATATTTCAAAATTGTGTAAAAACTTTACATTTTTAATTTGAAAATTTTTGGTAAACAGCACTTGATTTAAAATGGCTTTCTACACTATATTATTCATGATGATAGATCAAACGCCTACTCATATGTCAAATGGTTTTGACAAGTTGAAACTGATTATGTTTAGTGATAGATAAAGTTGTTATTCTTTTAATTTTCGAATTTAATTATTATTGAAAATATATATTTATTCAAATGATAATAAGAATGCCTATTTTGATTTTATATAAAGTTTTTATTTAATTTTCATGTGACCATTTGTTTGCTCAATGAGTTTTGTATTCATTTTTGACACATCCTATTCATTTCAAAAGCTGTGCTGTGAAAGTACTTATTGGTTTAATGCGAATAATGTGCTACCAACACATTTTCTGAATTATATTATTATTGTATTTAGGTTATTCAAATTGAGATACAAAATTTGGAATTCATCGAAGGGGACACCATAGACATTTTTGTCTAATCACTTATTGCGAGTTAAATAATAATAACAAATGAATAAGAGAAATGGATTATAACACAGATAGTAATTTTGGAAATCATATACATAAAAATTTCAATTATGTATTCAAACAAATACAAGATCTTCGGAAGCAGAATTGTTTGAAAATTGCTTGTAAAGCTCGGATTATGACATGTGACATCAACATGAGTACTGAATATTTACAGTACAATCAGTTTACAATACAAATTCTTTATAACAATACTAGAATGAGTTTTGTAGTTATATGGTCCATGACATTTATATTTTTAGGGTTTGATCGTATGTATGTATGAGTATGTAGGTGTGCATATGCATGTGCATGTATATATATATATATATATATATATATATATACATACTATTTCTCAACATTTACTAAAGCAATATTTCCTCTTTTTTCGTAAATTACCAATACAAGAGCCATAAAAAATCATTTTTGCCAGGAATTCCGTACGTTGTTCTTTACATCTGGCCGACAGAACTCCATATCAGTGTGTTTAAGTCTTGTGTAGTCGTAACATCTACAAATATCCTCCAAAAAAATCGAGTGTTTTTAACAAAAAAAAAAAAAAATATTAGTGATATGGATATATAAATTATTACAGGTAAATAATTTTTGTTTCTCAATTTTATATAAAACCTTTTTTAGTTACTTCTTATTACTCTTTACCCCGGTACATAATCCATTCCTTTATAAAAAAATTTTCTAATTAATCTGTATTGACCATCATTAATTAATGTTAATCAATATTTTTAAAAAAACATTGTATTTGACAGAATAAACCTGATGATGGAACGTACCTAGTTCCGAAACGTCGTATTAAACATCTTCAAAAAACAAATTGTTTAATATATACGAGGTGTGTTCAAAAAGTACCCGGAATTACTAATAATTAAATTTCGCGGGTCTGGAGTGTCTGATTGTCAAATTTTTTTTTTATTGTGTTAGTATACATGCTCCTAAAGTATGATGAAATTTTCAGCTATATTCACTGTTTACTTTGTCTGTGGTAGTCGCTAAGGTTCGACGTGTTTTTCTGAGCTCGGCGATTTTTACAATGGAAGAATTGAAAAGTCAAAGAATTTGTATTAAATTTCGCGTAAAAAATGAAATAAAGTGTTGCAAAGTGCAAAAATTCACCAGATATGGCTCCGTGTGACTTTTTCCTATTCCCAAAGTTGAAGAGACCCATGAAAGGACGGCGGTTTTCCTCGATTGAAGAAAATCGCTGAGAGTGCTCAAGGACATATCAAAAAGTGAATATCAAGGGTGCTTCGAAAATTGGAAAAAACGCTGGCATAAGTGTATTATATCTGGGGGGGACTACTTTGAAGGGGACCACATTAATGTAGACGAATAAATAAATATTTTTTTGAAAAAACGAAAATTCCGGGTACTTTTTGAACAGACCTCGTATGCACATATCTATATATTAATGTATCTACAATTATATACATGAACATATATGCAAGTGCATGTATATAGTGTACACACAAAAACATATAAGCACATATATGGATGTGCATATATTATAACACATATACATGTATATATATATATATATATATATATATATATATACATATTCAAAAATTATTAGGATTAATTGTTTTTAATCAGGTTTAAAAAATTTAGATATGAGTCATGAACGATATTGTGATCTTATCTTTTATTAACACTATTTGACGAATTCAAAAAGATTAAACTGCTTTCATAAAAAAGTCATTTAAAAGTACAATCCTCTCTATATAAAATATTGGGTTCAAAGGTGAAATTATGTGAGTTTTTGATGGAATGCTGGACAAGAGTGCTTTGGAAATTTCGGCTTTTATGATGAGTGACGCTTAATTCATGTTGTCTCATTCTCTTATGAATGTATTGTGATGTTTGGCCAATGTATTGTTTTTGACAATTTTTGCAAGGGATGGAATAAACTATGTTAGTATTGAATTTAGGTTCCTGAAATAAAAATATTTTCTTTTTTGAGTAATTTGGCAAAATAATCAAATAAGCCTTCAATGTAAGGCATGCTGTGAAAAGTTGGTTTAATATTGTTGTCTTGGAATAACTTGGAGATGGATTGATAATTGTTACTTTTATGATAGGAAAGTCTTTTATTGGTAATGGAATTGATGAGGGTGAGGGGATATCCGTTTTCTAATAAAGTTTTAGTTACTAATGTTGTGTTTTGGGTATGAAAAGAAGAATGAGACAACATGATTGCGTGGTCTATCAAAGAAATGATTGTATTTACTTTATAATTTTTGGGACAATATGACGCGTAATGAAGGTATCTTCCTGACCATGTAGATTTTCTGTAACAATTTGTGCAAATAATGTTGTCAATTTTGTGTACAGTCACGTCTAAAAAGTTTAATTTGTTGTCGATTTGTGTTTTATGTGTGAACTGAATGCTCTTATTGTAATTGTTAAAGGTATCGAGTATCATATCTGATTGTTCTTTGGCTATTATAAAAAAAGTGTCATCTACATATCTAACATAAAAATATATTTGGAAAGGGTATGGGCGCATTGCCATATAGAATCGGCCCCACCCTGGTATTTAAATAATTTATACGCCATTTTATAGGTCTAAATGATAAAAACCGATATACCAATTTTCAACTTTGCATCTCATCTTATGGCCGAGATATCATTGAAAATATGTGAAAGTGGCCCCTTTTTTCAAACTCACTTTTTGACGTAACCATAAAAGATATCGAAAAAAAATTTACGTGGTTCTATTCATATTGGCTTAGGCCACATAATGTAGAACAATCGATGCCAAATAATTAATTATTATTAGCTGAAAAAGATAAAATAATTTTTCGATTGATGTTTTCCGGTAGTGCGTTTAGTTGGACCACCTTCTAATTAGCGTTATTCGAAAGATTATTGCTTTATCTTTTAGTACTGAAAATATTGTTCAAATCAATTTGGTGGAACACATTGGAAAATTGAAAAAACCGGAGCCAGTACACCCGCGCGTAACCCTAATAGTACCCTGCAATCGCATAGAGTTCGTTCGAACGCAAAGCAGTGCGCGAAGCGCCCGAAACGGTTCCTAAGAAATTCTGAACTTTGAATTCTGAAATACAATTTCTTTTATTTATCACTGTGAGTAATTTAATTAAAGTAATAAAAGTATTTTAATTATAATATTAGAAATAACTAGTGGGGTGGGTGGCATCGTGCCTTAAGGCAAATTGCTGGAACTTCCCGTACCGTAACGAAATGTTCGAGGAATACTGAATGTTTTCAAATAAATTATTATAAATATTGAGACATTGTCTAATATTTATAAGTATTTTATAAACTGAATTGCAAAGTTGAAATTATTTGTTTAAAGTATATTAGAACTATAGTCAGAATTAAAAATAAAATCTGAATTATTTTCGATATACAAAAAATTAAAAAAAAAAAAAATGAAACAAAAATTTTTTTCCAAAATGAATTATTTTGTTAAGACAAGCAGAAAGTTCTTTGAATCATTCAAATCGAACGCTTAGTTCTCTCAAAAACTGCAATTTTTTACATATTTAGCTCCGTATCTTCGAAATGGCTGGACCTACCTTTGCCAAAAACTAATAAACACTTCTCCCAATCATTACTAATTGAATGTTTTTTAGATCATTCAAATCGGATACTCCGTTCTCTCAAAAAGTCGATTTCTATTTTCTGCACTCTTTGCTCCGTATCCCGGAAACGGCTGGACCTGCCTTTGCCAAAAACTAATCAGCTCTTTTCCCGATCGATAGGTATCGAATGTTTTTTGAACCATTCAAATCGGTTGATCCGTGCGCCCGAAAACGTGACTGGAAATTTGTATCCATACACACATACACACACACACATATCCATTTTTTCTGAGGTATGCCAAAACGTTCAGAAACCTTCGAAACGTCGAGAAATGTAAAAATTTTCAATTCCGATTTTCGGCCCATTACAATAACTTACCCTACGGGGAGTTAAAAATTTATTGGTGTTCTTTTAAAATTTACAAGTGTATCATATGATTTACACAAATACTTCGGTATGCTAAATTAATAAATAATAAATCAATTAAAATTATATTTTGTTATTTTAATCGTCATCACTGTCATGGTTAATAGCAACCGAAGTTTCCTCTATTATAAAAATTTTCGATAGTATTTCTGATGGACGTATAATACGTGATAAATACCTCGCAAATGACATATAATACATGATAGCTGCAATATGTGAACAGCAACCAACAGTCCTCAATCCATTGGGACAACTACAGCAATACCTTAAAATACTTCGATAGTTAGTGCCAAGCGGAGTATATTCAATATAAACATTATATTTTTTCCTATTTATATGCCGTGATTGGACATCAATTCTAATTATATTCCTACACTCTTTGAAATAATAATAATAATGTGGCGATATCAAGCAGGCTGATTTTTATTTGTAAAAAACAATCGGACATGTCATGTATATTTTTGATTTCGAAATATTTTTACAGTTAATAAATTTATATTTTTTTTATTATGTTGGGAGTTTCTAATTTTATATATTATCATAATCATTACTACTCCCACATTGGTGACCCCGACGTGATCTGAACACGCAACCTTCTGACCTCGATGTCGGTGAACTTCTAAGATTCAGCCTCCATCTAATTAAATATATTATCATAATCATTACAACTTCCACATTGGTGACTCACGACGATGGAGATGAAGATAAAGGAGTTTTATTTTTCGAAGATTTAAGAAAAATTGATTTTGACGCAGCACCATAATCACTGGTCTTCAGTGACGACCTTTAAGGTATGTCCAGTCCAATCCATCATAGTTAACGCACTTACTATCTGGATCAGACTTCCGAGGTTACTCATTTGGTATACCCAGACCTCAGTTTTTTTTTTTGCTGACAGAAAAAATAATTTGGAGCCTGAACTTTTCATTGGAATGCAATTTAACCTCTCTTTCTCTGTTAACTCAACAAATCGTCTTATAATGCTACCTCCCATTATCGGTGACAACGACGAGTCAAAACAAAATTTGATATAATTTATTGGATTTCACAATTCTGGACTCTTATGTCAAAGAAACCAATGATCCTGATTTGGATAAAAAGCCAACTTCTTTCTCTGATCGGAACTCATCAGATACGAATGCAACGCTTGCAGAAATGGAAACTGTACCCATAAATTATGCATTCTAAACATTAAGTAATTCTGATATAACTAATACCAATTAGATGGAGGCTGAATCTTAGAAGTTCACCGACATCGAGGTACAGGAAATTTTCCACATGTTTTTCATTAATCAGAACCTTATGCAGAATATGGAGTTGATGGCAGGTCGAATCACCACATACGGTGGATCTGCTGACGAAACATGGAAATTTGTAATTAACCAGTATTACAACACTGGTCTGCTATAATCTGCTTTCCCACCACATTTTTATAACGTGTTTCCCTGTGTTTTTTTTTTTTAAAACTGTGAGATCAACACTGGGCAGGGAGTGTGTGGCGATATCAAGCAGGCTGATTTTTATTTGTATGCAATTTAACCTCTCTTTCTCTGTTAACTCAACAAATCGTCTTATAATGCTACCTCCCATTTTATACCTCCAATTTTATATATTATCATAATCATTACTACTCCCACAATAATAATAATAATAATGATTATTAGAATACTTTCAGTAATAATTTTTGTAAATTCCTGAAGTACTATATAGAAAGTTTCCACATCAAATGGCAAATAATTTTTGAAGAATTTTAAATAACCAAAAGCAAAGAATTTCAGATTACCATTTGTCATATTTCTTTTTGTATTGTAGTATTGAGTAGTACTGATAAAGATAGGCCACAATAAGGGCTTTATAATCGCAATGTTACAATTATCATTAAAAAAAAGGTTTCTTGGGTTTGTTGAAATTACAATGTTTCATTATATTATTATTTCATATGAATACATATAACTATATAATAAATATTGTCACATTCAGAATTTCTTAGGAACCGTTTCGGGCGCTTCGCGCACTGCTTTGCGTTCGAACGAACTCTATGCGATTGCAGGGTACTATTAGGGTTACGCGCGGGTGTACTGGCTCCGGTTTTTTCAATTTTCCAATGTGTTCCACCAAATTGATTTGAACAATATTTTCAGTACTAAAAGATAAAGCAATAATCTTTCGAATAACGCTAATTAGAAGGTGGTCCAACTAAACGCACTACCGGAAAACATCAATTGAAAAATTATTTTATCTTTTTCAGCTAATAATAATTAATTATTTGGCATTGATTGTTCTACATTATGTGGCCTAAGCCAATATGAATAGAACCACGTAAATTTTTTTTTCGATATCTTTTATGGTTACGTCAAAAAGTGAGTTTGAAAAAAGGGGCCACTTTCACATATTTTCAATGATATCTCGGCCATAAGATGAGATACAAAGTTGAAAATTGGTATATCGGTTTTTATCATTTAGACCTATAAAATGGCGTATAAATTATTTAAATACCAGGGTTGGGCCGATTCTATATGGCAATGCGCCCATACCCTTTAATGTGGAGAAAACAGAAATTTCAAGGGTTTGTAAAACTAGGTCTATAATACCAGGGGATAATGGGCAACCCATAGCAGTACCTTTGATTTGTAGATAAAAATTATTGAAACAATTAAAATAAGAGCAATTCAGGACAGTGTTAATGATGTGTTTGAAAGTAGTTATGGGAAAGTCGGTGTAGTTACAAATAGTGGGCCAGCGTTTTTCAATTGAATCAAGTATTAAATCATGGGGAACACATGTGAAAAGGTTAATTACATCAAAGCTTAGAAAAATGTGATCGTCCGTAATGTTTCGGTCTTTGATTAGATCCACAAATTGGTAAGAGTTCTTTACATAGTGAGGAGAGAAAATTGTGACATTTTTTTAAAATATTGGCAATGTGTTTAGCGATATTATAGAATGGGGAGCCAACGTAGGATACAATGGGTCTAAAGGAGCATTCAGGTTTGTGGACTTTGGGGAGACAATACATTTTTGGAGAAATAGGATGTTGTACTTTTAAATTATAGGCAAATTTGTCAAAAATGAATTTTTTATTTTTTAATTCATTAATTAATTTAATTGATTGTCTAGAAAACTGTTGTGTTGGATCATTTGTAATGATTTTGTAAGTAGTATCATCTTTTAGCATTCGTAATGTTGGGTTAGTATAAAATTCTTTGTCAAGGACTACCGTCATATTGCCTTTATCTGCTGGACAAACAATTATATTATTAGATTTAATAAATAATTTGGTCTCCGCTATATCTTTGTGTAGTCGTTATAGTTTCCAACATATTCATTTTAAAAGACTACACAAAGATATAGTGGAGACCAAATTATTTATTAAATCTAATAATATAATTGTTTGTCCAGCAGATAAAGGCAATATGACGGTAATCCTTGACAAAGAATTTTATACTAACACAACATTACGAATGCTAAAAGATGATACTACTTACAAAATCATTACAAATGATCCAACACAACAGTTTTCTAGACAATCAATTAAATTAATTAATGAATTAAAAAATAAAAAATTCATTTTTGACAAATTTGCCTATAATTTAAAAGTACAGCATCCTATTTCCCCAAAAATGTATTGTCTCCCCAAAGTCCACAAACCTGAATGCTCCTTTAGGCCCATTGTATCCTACGTTGGCTCCCCATTCTATAATATCGCTAAACACATTGCCAATATTTTAAAAAATGTCACAATTTCCTCTCCTCACTATGTAAAGAACTCTTTTCAATTTGTGAATCTAATCAAAGACCGAAATATTACGGACGATCAAATTTTTCTAAGTCTTGATGTAATTAACCTTTTCACATGTGTTCCCCATGATTTAATACTTGATTCAATTGAAAAACGCTGGCCCACTATTTGTAACTACACCGACTTTCCCATAACTACTTTCAAACACATCATTAACAATGTCCTGAATTGCTCTTATTTTAATTGTTTCAATAATTTTTATCTACAAATCAAAGGTACTGCTATGGGTTGCCCATTATTCCCTGGCATTATAGACCTAGTTTTACTAACCCCTGAAATTTCTGTTTTCTCCACATTAAATTTCCAAATATATTTTTATGTTAGATATGTAGATGACACTTTTTTATAATAGCTAAAGAACAATCAGATATGATACTCGATACCTTTAACAATTACAATAAGAGCATTCAGTTCACACATGAAACACAAATCGACAACAAATTAAACTATTTAGACATGACTGTACACAAAATTGACAACATTATTTGCACAAATTGGTACAGAAAATCTACATGGTCAGGAAGATACCTTCATTACGCGTCATATTGTCCCAAAAATTATAAAGTCAATACAATCATTTCTTTGATAGACCATGCAATCATGTTGTCTCACTCTTCTTTTCATACCCAAAACACAACATTAGTAACTAAAACTTTATTAGAAAACGGATATCCCCTCACCCTCATCAATTCCATTACCAATAAAAGACTTTCCTATCATAAAAGTAACAATTATCAATCCATCTCCAAGTTATTCCAAGACAACAATATTAAACCAAATTTTCACAGCATGCCTTACATTGAAGGCTTATTTGATTATTTTGCCAAATTACTCAAAGAAGAAAATATTTTTATTTCAGGAACAGCTCTATATTCTTTTAAAGAAATGTTTTCAAAAATTAAATCCACCACCCCTCCTAAATTCAATACTAACATAGTTTATTCCATCCCTTGCAAAAATTGTCAAAAACAATATATTGGCCAAACATCACAATACATTCATAAGAGAATGAGACAACATGAATTAAGCGTCACTCATCATAAAAGCCGAAATTTCCAAAGCACTCTTGTTCAGCATTCCATCGAATACTCACATAATTTCACCTTTGAACCCAATATTTTATATAGAGAGGATTGTACTTTTAAAAGACTTTTTTCTGAAAGCAGTTTAATCTTTTTGAATTCGTCAAATAGTGTTAATAAAAGATCAGATCACAATATCATTCATGCTCATATCTAATTTTTTTAAACCTGATTAAAAACAATTAATCCTAATAATTTTTGAATATGTATATATATAAATGTATATGTGTTATAATATATGCACATCCATATATGTGCTTATATGTATGTTTTTGTGTGTACACTATATACATGCACTTGCATATATGTTCATGTATATAATTGTAGATACATTAATATATAGATATGTGCATATGTATGTATGAGTATGTAGGTGTGCATATGCATGTGCATGTATATATATACATACTATTTCTCAACATTTACTAATGCAATATTTCCTCTTTTTTCGTAAATTACCAATACAAGAGCCATAAAAAATCATTTTTGCCAGGAATTCCGTACGTTGTCCTTTACATCTGGCCGACAGAACTCCATATCAGTGTGTTTAAGTTTTGTGTAGTCGTAACATCTACAAATATCCTCCAAAAAATCGATTGTTTTTAACAAAAAAAAAAAAAAAAATTGTGATATGGATATATAAATTATTACAGGTAAATAATTTTTGCTTCTCAATTTTATATAAAACTTTTTTAGTTATTTCTTATTACTCTTTACCCCGGTACATAATCCATTCCTTTATAAAAAAAATTTCTAATTAATCTGTATTGACGATCATTAATTAATGTTAATCAATATTTTTAAAAAACATTGTATTTGACAGAATAAACCTGATGATGGAACGTACCTAGTTCCGAAACGTCGTATTAAACATCTTCAAAAAACAAATTGTTTTTTATTATTGGATTTACTGTTCGGAAAAGAAACAATCAATATATATATATATATATATATATATATATATATATATTTATTACTTCGGAGATTGATATGGGTATGAATTTGTAATAAAATATATTCTTTTTGACAAATAGTTAAAAACTTGTTATAATTTTCAAAATTATTTGATATTTCATACTTCAAAAATTAATTCACTCGCATCATAGTGTTTTGTTTATTATATTTTTGTCATCATGTCATTAAAATTTTCTTTCATCTCTAATTAAATGTCTTTATATCTTAATATTATTTATTTTTT
The DNA here is from genome assembly GCF_003426905.1 of Ctenocephalides felis. Lineage (NCBI taxonomy): Eukaryota > Metazoa > Arthropoda > Insecta > Siphonaptera > Pulicidae > Ctenocephalides > Ctenocephalides felis. The sequence goes on from NW_020538040.1 coordinate 117,009,193, forward strand.
AATAACTTATTCATTATTTTAAGTCATAAATGAATAAATTATATAATTGTTAAATTCATAAGTGTGGCTAAATCAACACAGGAATATTGTGGAAATAAATATTTTTTTTACATAAAGATCTGATTTTTGACATTTTCATTTTATTTCAAATTCATTATAACTGTCAAAATATTTTTTTTTCGGTCGAAATTTAATATAATATGATATAATAATTAGTTTGTCTAGTTTGTTTTTGTCAGATTTCAATGATACCCTCAGATTGTACTATTCCATTTTGAGGTTACAATTGCCTGTAAGATTAGCATTTGCGATTAAAATCAAAATATATCTCAACTGATATATTAATAATAATATTATATTTTAATTACACAAATTTCTTTACACTTCAATAATTAATTCCAACGCATTATAGTGTTTTGTTTATGTCATTTTTTTTTAAATTAATGAATAAATTAAATTTTAGTCTAAATCAACGCAGAATCTTTATCTAAATATACAATTTTCATATAAATATTAGATTTTTTACATTTGCATTTAATTGAAAAATAGTGAATGTCAATTTCATATATCCAATATGCACTAGATTTCTAAATGTCAAAATATTCCGTCTTGGTCGAAAATTAATATAATGTGATAAAATTTATTTTCCAATGTTTTGTATCTATAATTTGTTTCGCAATATTGCCTACAACATAACTTCGAATAATTAATGTATTTGTTTCTTATTGAAGTCGTTAAACATCTTTTTTTTTGAACTGTCAAAATTTTATTTATGATTAATTTTAAATTCAATATGTTGCTTTTTTATTGTGATCTATAATGGTTTGATGAAGTTTTGGAATCCGAAATAATTTGGTAAGCTATTCAAATAAATATAAATTATAAATCTATTTATCTGATTATTTTCATAAATATTGACAAATAACATTTCACTTTTTTTCATGTCAACATTTATTTAAATTTATAAACATTGATATTTAATTAGATTTAAATCTATAAACAATGATTTTGAATATAGCATTTTATCTGATTTGGATATAAATGTTGGATATATCTATATATGTATATGTTTTTGAATTATATTTTTTGAACTGTCAAATATTTTTTTTTAATTTTTTTCTCAAATTTTCCATAAATTTTGACATTTGTCATTTTAGTTTTAATTTTTTTTTTAGTCATTTTCTGTCAAAATTTTTAGAAATTTATAAAAATTATATATTTATATTTTAAATTTACTTTTCAAAATAAAATTTAAAATCGGTTCAGTAGTTTGGGCGTCCATCGCGAACCAACATCGTGACACGAGGTTTATATATATATATATATATATATATATATATATATATATATATATATATATCTCATATATGATTCGGTCCAGAAGGTTTTTTTGCATCAAATCATGCGGCACCCAAACATCAAGCTTTTTTCTGTATCCAGCCTTCTGCAGATGGTTTAAAATGGTTTGGTGACTAACTACCATCTCCTGGGCGATGTCACGAGTTGCCACATGCCGGTCTAACTCGATGTATTCCATGATTTGATCGGTATTTGTCGTCACAGGTCTTCCGCCGGCTGGCTTATCCATGGTGTCGTTTTCACCGGCTCTGAATCGTCGAAACCATTCCTCCGCGGTTCGAAGTGATAGAGTACCATCCCCCAAAACACCATTAATCTCACGGAACGTTTCTCTAGCGGATTTGCCTTTAACGAAGGAAAACTTTAAAATAGCTCGAATTTCGGCGTAAGTGAACTCCATGTTTACACGTCTATAACTGTTAAACGCAATATCCAAACTAATCATGCATAGCATCGTTTTGTAGGTTATGTCAAGACCTTTCAAATTATGTATGGTATTGCCAGATACGAGCTCTGTAGCACTTTGTACATAGCCGCGAAATTCAAAAGACAAAAAGGCGGAAGGGAGATATTTGACAACCTTATATAAAAATGGAGCTCTAGATCAAATGATCCGGTAAAACTCGAAAAAGGCTAAACCGATTTGTCCAGTCTTAGTCTTGAAAAATTCGTGCCAATTCAGAGAAGGTCGGAAAGGTGAGATAATATTTCAAAATTGCGTAAAAACTCTACATTTTTAATTTGAAAATTTTTGGTAAACAGCACTTGATTTAAAATGGCTTTCTACACAATATTATTCATGATGATAGATCAAACGCCTACTCATATGTCAAATGGTTTTGACAAGTTGAAACTGATTATGTTTAGTGTTAGATAAAGTTGTTATTCTTTTAATTTTCGAATTTAATTATTATTGAAAATATATATTTATTCAAATGATAATAAGAATGCCTATTTTGATTTTATATAAAGTTTTTATTTAATTATCATGTGACCATTTGTTTGCTCAATGAGTTTTGTATTCATTTTTGACATTTCCTATTAATTTCAAAAGCTGTGCTGTGAAAGTACTTATTGGTTTAATGCGAATAATGTGCTACCAACACATTTTCTGAATTATATTATTATTGTATTTAGGTTATTCAAATTGAGATACAAAATTTGGAATTCATCGAAGGGGACACCATAAACATTTTTGTCTAATCACTTATTGCGAGTTAAATAATAATAACAAATGAATAAGAGAAATGGATTATAACACAGATAGTAATTTTGGAAATCATATACATAAAAATTTCAATTATGTATTCAAACAAATACAAGATCTTCGGAAACAGAATTGTTTGAAAATTGCTTATAAAGCTCGGATTATGACATGTGACATCAACATGAGTACTGAATATTTACAGTACAATCAGTTTACAATACAAATTCTTTATAACAATACTAGAATGAGTTTTGTAGTTATATGGTCCATGACATTTATATTTTTAGGGTTTGATAAATGTCACAGCTCACAGAAAGCAACAAATATCACAGAAAAATGGAAAGTATCAGCAGTTCAAACTTGCATTATATTACATGATTTCATCATCCAAATAAGCCTTCTAATGCATAGAAAGAACTTTTTCCAGTCAGTTAAACATATTCCGCATGGTAATAATAAATTTTTTACAGATTTTTCCTTATGTTGTTCATAAGCTGTTATTGATCGGGTCTTTCTGAGCATACTATATACAAGTCATGGTGATAACAAAGGTGCCACTAATTTGGATACACGGTTGCAAAAAAAAGAAAGGCAAATAAACACATTGAAATTTATCACAATATGTACTCATACTGAAAATGTACATATGTTTAATCAAATTTATAAAGAAGAAGTGTCCATTTTATATTGCTATATAACGATCCGAGGTTAAAATGGCTGTACGGATTGGGCCAGTCTTAGTCTTGAAAAATTTGTGCTAATCAGTAGATGTGGGGAAAGGCAAGATATTATTTCAAAATCGCATTGAACCTTTACATTTTTAATTTGAAAATGTTTGTAGAAGAGTAGTTTAGATAAAACAGTCGACTGCGTCTCATAGTCAAATATCAAATGGTTTTGCCAGATGATTTTCAATCACATTCAACATGATGTTTTAGGTGAATATTATTTGATTGCATTAAGTAGTTTTTTGTAGTTTTATTCAAACACAAAAACGTTATTTAGCGGGCAGCAAGTGTTATTAGAAACTCAAAATATCAACTATTTTTAAATGTTAATATGAAAATGCACTTTTTGGCGTTATTGCACTCTTTTTTGCAAATCATATTTTTCTCAAACTCGGCGCTATGAAAAGATTCATTTGCATAATATTACATTCATTAGTATTTATAAAATATTTTCTAGATTATATTATTATTTTATTTAGATCAAAGGAAACATTTTGTCGAATAACTTATTCCTAGGTATAACAGACCACAACTTTAATAAGAAGATTCAGAACACACACCTGTAAAAATGTCAATGCACAAAATTACAAGTTCTGTGCAATAAAATATTTTGAAAATTAATAATAATGTTTATATTCAATTCGATGTATCAACAGGTATATACTAGAACAAGTATAGCAAAAAAATTATTCACTGATGTCTTACAATTTTTAAGAAATCCCTTCCAAACAATATGTCAAAATCAACAAATTGAAAAAGATAAAAGACTTTAGCTATCATTGGATAATGCAATGTAAAATATAATTCACTAATGGTTACTTGCCACTAATTTTGAAAAATAAACTGGAAAATTTTTCTATGAATTTATCGAAGAATGTATAGTAATATATGATGATTCGGGGTTAATAAGGTCCACCACCAGTGGATCCAAACCAGTAAAGTTCAGCATCATTCAACAACAATATTTTAAAGGATAACCAGCTATAACCTTGGTTCCTATGACTTTGCTATCGGGGAATTAACGGTAATCTTTGAAAATCCATAATAAAAGTGTTTCCTTGTGTTGTTAATATTTTGGGTTGTGAGCACTGTGATTTAGTTCACAAAACCTTAATATAAATTTTAACTATACGCTATTTATTTGAGATTCAACTTTTTTTTATATAACCACTTTAAAAACTTACATCTGTGTGGGGTCAAAAATGACCAACTAAACATTGACCATGGCTAAAGACCAAAATAGACTTAGGTTGAATTATACCATATTTTTATAGAAAGTATATAAAACTTCCAGTTTGATTGTATTAAAAAAATATGGACAAACGAATATTGTTATTATAAATTATATAATTCATTATCATACAAGTAGACTTTGGTGTTTATTTTGTTTATATTACCTCATTGCCTGTATCATTCAAACAATACATCCTTACACTCTTAAAATATTTTTTTTTATTCTGTAGAAATTGTTTACAAATACATTACTTAGCAAAACAACGTTTGCCGGGTCAGCTTATATATATATATATATATATATATATCCGCATTTTTTCGTCTACGTTTTACGGGGCAAAAAGTGCCACAAACGGTAACTCAGTTTTTTAAGAAAACGGAGCGTCCGATTTTATTAATTCAAAAAACATTTTACTTGTGTTGACAAGATGAAAATAAATTTTCATGAAGGCAGGTCTAGCGGTTCCGGAGATCTTGTAAAAAAAGTAAAAAAAAATGCCATTTGGCGGTCAAAAATGATCATTAGACATGTGCACATCAAATTATTAGATATTTTATAGAGATTTTAACAATAAGTATAAATTTTGTTTAAATTTCTATGGGTTCCGTATCAATGTTTATCAGTCAGACGGCGACGCGGAGCTTACGCGCTTCGATATTTTGTCTCTATGCAGTTAAAGCAGTACGATTGCTTTGAAAAATAGTTCAAAATTTCCAAAATATTTCAAAATAAAGAAAACATTTTTTTTCGAAAAGTCTTTTTTTTCTCTAAAAAAGTTAATTTTTGTCAAAAATTTATAGCTTCTTAAAAATCTATTTGTTTCAAAGTAAAATTTTAAACGGCTAGACCTGCCTTTGCCAAAAAACTAATCGGCACGTCTCCTTATCAATACGAATCGAATGTTTTTTGAATTATTCAAATCGGTTGATCGATGTTCCCAAAATCATCACCGAAATTGGTATCCGCACACACATACATCCATTTTCTCTAAGGACTAGTGATGAAATAAAATAAGTTTTTAATAACCAGTTCTATATTTATAGTCTTCATTGACAGAGAAAACAAAACTTATAGTAATTTTCTTTGAATAATTAAGCAAATAGATTCTACAAAACAATATCGTATCTTAGGAATTATTTTACCATTATATTCAGTATTTTTGTTTAAAATCATTATTTCTTTTTATTATTACTCATAGACTTTGCTCAAATCTTAATAATAATTAATTTCTAGAAGTTAATGGAAATTGTCTCAGTGACAGAACAAGTTTAGCAACTATGCTCAACTAACCCCAACTCGGAATTTCAAAATAAATGTGAGTTTATAAAAAAAACGTGAGAATTTTACCCAGAATCTCTGTGCATATTAAAAATACTATAATTATATGGAAGAATAACATTTACCTGATTAAAAATAAATAACATTTGACTAAACCAGACGAAAACTCGTGATGAATTACTTTTTTACTTTTTGGTCTCAAAATAAACAAAACGCCCGTGAGCCTCACTCATTTGTCCAGCGGCCACTGGTGATCACGGGATGTTTATTTCTCCCAAACCCCTATCTTTCCGCCATATAATGCCTAAACGGACGGTGAATAGTTTATGAGATATTTCGATTGCTCAACTTGCCCCTATGCTCAACTATCCCCGCCCTACCCTAACTTAGTCTAAGAAACGTTAAATTTTTTTTATATATCTTTACGTTTCAAAGGTTTCTGAATATTTTGGCATACCTTAGAAAAAATGGATGTATGTGTGTGTGTGTGCGGATACAAATTTTCGTCGGCGATTTTGGGAACACCGATCAACCGTTATTTGGCGGTCAAAAATGTTTATTAAACATATGTACATCAAATTATTAGATATTTTGTAGAGAATTTAATATTGTGTACACATTTTGTGTATTTTTTTTTTTTGGTTCCGTACAAAGATTTTTAATTTTGAAGTTTATTTATATGATTTAAATAAATGTCCTTGACATTTTCGACAGTATGGAATAATTAAAAAATCATTCGGTTCGTACTCTATCGCGAGGCGTTTTTGCAAAAGGAAATTTTGCCGTTTCAAAGGTATGGATCGCAAAGGATGTAAAAACGGTTAAGCAGTTCTTGAGAGAACGGATTATCCGATTATATTAATTCAAAAAGCATTTTGCATGAGTAGATGGTGTGCAGAATATGCATTTACAGAAAAAAAAAGCAAAAATTTCTGAATTATCAAAAAAATGTTGAATTATCAAAAAATCTAATTTAAAAAAAATGACTCTCATAACGTACATGTAAGTTGTTCATAAAATACGCCCATCGCCCAATTTAAAAAGAACTTATGAATTTACAGTATGTATTTACAATAAATAATCTATTATAAATCTTCAGAATAATTATTGATTATTTTCATTTCTGAAATGTTTAAATACGGTACGGGATGTTCCAGTAATTTGCCTTAAGGCACGATGCCATACACCCCACTAGTTTCCATTTTTTATTTCAAGAAAAAAAAAAAATTGTATTTTGAAAATAAGTTTTTATAAATATTAGACAATGTTATAATATTTATAAAAATCTATATGAAAACATTTAATATTCCTTGATCATTTTGTTACGGTACTGTTTCAGCAATTTGCTTTAAGGCACGATTCCATACACCACTAGTTTAAAATCGATTCGGTAGTATGAGCTTAAATGTGGACGAAAAGTTTAACACTTTTTACCAAATTACAAATAAACGGCTCGTCAGATCGTCGCACAAAAGATAGTCCTCATTGAGATACATCAAATGGCTTTTAAATTTCTGAAATCGGTTCAGGCGATTTCGATAAAAGGCAAAAGAACGATACTAATTTCTCCAAACTTTGAAGAATTTTCAAGAATAAACAACTAACCGTAGGGCCGTAATATTTTGTGGTGGGGCCATATGATCTATTAGACTATGGTATCTATCATAAGAAAAAATCGTAAAAATCGTTGAAAAAAAATTTTTTAACACTTTATTACAAGCAAACGGCCAGGCCGAACTTTACCAAAAACTAATCAGCACGATTCCCAACCAATATCTTTCGAACAGTTTTTGAATTCTCAAAGTCGATTCAGAATTATGGGCTAAAACGTGGACGTAAAAATTTTTACTTTTCTACGATTTTCAATGAAACGGCTGGGCCGATCGTAGCGCAAACGAAAGTCCTCATCGAGATACATCGAATGGCTTTTGAATTTTTGAAATCGGTCCAGCCGTTTTTGAAAAAACGTCGATTTACGGCAAAAAATCTGTTAACATAGACACACACACACACATACTGTTTCCAAATTTGGTGTCATTCGATTCAGAATAGCTTGAAACGTCGAGAAAACATAAAATTAGCAAATCGGATTTTTTGATGAAAACATAAACTTCTCCTTCGGGAAGTTAATGAATAGTTGTAACACAAGAATTGCATTTTCAGGTTCCGCGGTGGCGATGATAGGTGGAGGCTGGCGGGGCACCGGCAATGTGACACTGAATTCAACGCGTCAATTCCAGTGCCATCCAGGTGGAGCTCCCCAGGCCGCCCTTGTGGTTTCATTAGGGGTACTAGGAATGGGAGCCAATGCAGCCCTTATGTCTATCATATTACTACGCCGACAGTTGAGAAGGTCAGTTAGAAATTAATTGTAATTTGCTTCGTAGTAAATATGATACATGATGTTTTTAGGTTATTATGATATATGGTGTTTTTAGTTATTATGAAAATGGGCAAAAAACGTTAGATTAAACATGAGATAGTGTATTTATTTGTTTTTGTTCAAATAGCTGTAACTTATTATTAGTATACTTAGTACTATACTTACTTATAATTAGTACACACAAGCGCACACCCATATATATGTATATATATATATACATATATCTATATATATATATATATATATATATATATATATATATATTTAAACCTCGTGTCACGATGTTGGTTTGCGATGGACGCTCAAACTATTGAACCGATTTTAAATTTTATTGGCTCATCGTGTGCATATATATCCAACTTAGGTTATACGAAATTTTGAAAAGTTAATTTAAAATATAAATATATAATTTTTATAAATTTCTAAAAATTTTGACAGAAAATGAATAAAAATAAAACAAAAGACTAAAATGACAAATGTCAAAACATGGAAAATTTGAGAAAAAAATTTAATAAAAATATTTGACAGTTAAAAAAATATAATTCAAAAACATATACATATATAGATATATCCAACATTTATATCAAAATCAGATGAAATGCTATATTCAAAATCACCGTTTATAGATTTAAATCTAATTAAAAATCAATGTTTATAAATTTAAATAAATGTTGACATGAATAAAAGTGAAATGTTATTTGTCAATATGTATGAAAATAATCAGATAAATAGATTTATAATTTATATTTATTTGATTAGCTTACCAAATTGTTTCGGATACCAAAACTTCATCAAACCATTATAGATCACAATAAAAAAGCGACATACTGAATTTGAAATTAATCACAAATAAAATTTTGACAGTACAAAAAAAATAATTTTTAACGACTTCAATAAGAAACAAATACATTAATTATTCGAAGTTATGTTATAGGCAATATTGCGAAACAAATTATAGATACAAAACATTATTGGAAAATAAATTTTATCACATTATACGATTTTATCACATTATACTCGTATTAATTTTCGACCAAGACGGAATATTTTGACATTTAGAAATTTAGTGCATATTGGATATATGAAATTGACATTCACTATTTTTCTATTAAATGCAAATGTAAAAAATCTAATATTTATATAAAAATTGTATATTTAGATGAAGATTCTGCGTCGATTTAGACTAAAATTTAATTTATTTATTAATTTAAAAAAAGTGACATAACGGGAGACCAATAACGGTTATTGGTTGAAAGACTGAGATAGAAAAGTTTTAGTGGCGCTTTGGCCGGCGGAAAAATTACGAAGTAAGGATATGGAAAATTTAGCTTTTTGATTTAAGCTGTAATCAACACGTATACATTTTTTGTATGTTAATTAACGTAGAAGACTTTATAAAATATGAAAAATATGCAAAGAAGAGAATAGTATATACATATATGTATACAACGGACAAAAGTATGTGTATATTTATACATATATGTACACAAACGAAAGTATTAAGATGTACTACGCATATTGTAATACTTATTTGAAGGAAAATATTGCAGAGAGTAGCTGAATCGAAACGATTATTAACGGCAGGTTGTAATTGTATGTAAATGCTTTCACCAAACTTTCTGCGTAACGTGTTTGCTTCTCGATGGACAACTCTTAAATTCGCGAAATTAAAGATATATTTAAGGTTGGACACATGTTCGGTAATCGTGGTTTTATTTTGCTTCTTGTTTGTGCTATTGAGTCCATGTTGCCGCATTCGCTTGGAGAGAAATTGTGAGGTTTCACCAACATTACAATTTGAGCAATTGTTGCAATCAATAACATAAACTATTGAGGCGCATGGTACCGTGCCTTAAAGCAAATTGCTAAAACTTCCCGTACAGTAATTAAAAATTCGAGGAATGAAAATAATCAATAATTGTTTTAAATAATTTCAAATACATTATTTATTATAAATACATACTGTATGTTTATATGTGCTTATTGGACGACGAGCGTATTCTACAAATAACTTATATGTATGCTTACAAGAAATTTCTTTAATTTTTTTTTTAAACTTGGTTTTTCTTATAATTTTGAAATTTAAAAAAAAAATCGATTTTTTTTAATTTTTTGAAAATGTCCGATTTTTTTTTGAAAATTTCGAAATATACTCAAATTTTTGTAAGAAATAAACTGCCAAGGCTAAGTCACAGTATGACGCATACACTATTTCATTCTGTGTAAAATAGCATTCATTTTAGAGCAGTGAACCGGATCCGGGTCCAGCGCGGTTCCAGTTCTGGAACCGGTTCCCAAAATTTGGGAACTAATAAAAAAATATGTGTAGTTAATTTGATATCAAATGAAAATTGTATTTTTAAATAGAATTTGATTAAAAATTAAGAAAAATAGGATTAATAGAATTCGAATAGTTGAATTAAATTAGGAGTAAGAAGAGAAATATAGGAACTTGAAAAAAGAATGAAGAAAAAAAAAATGGAATGAAGCTGAAAGTTAAATAGAATTAGAAATTGGAAAAAGAGCAACAAATAAAGAAAATAAGAAGAAGAAAATTTAAGAAGAATATAGAATAGGATACATAATTAGATTGAAGATGATATAAAAAAAAAGTTGGAATATAAATAAATAAATAAATGTTGTAGGTGGCTAAATGCTCAGAGTAAGCGAGGCCAAATAAAATATTTTTTAAAAAAAAATGGATGTTTTTGACTGAATAAAAAAATAAGAAAAAAGTAGGGTCATAGTGAAATACTGTTGCATTATTCACTATATAGAAAAAAATCCGGTGCCGGATTTTTTCCGGAGCGTCCGGAATTTTTCGGGATCGATCCGGTCTTTTTCGGGTAGGATTGATCACGGTTCTCCCGGGCCCGGGTCCTTTTTGGATTTTGGAGCCGGTTCTTGAAAATGATCTTGACAGCTCTATTCATTATTAATTAACGTAAGCAAATTCTCAACTCTCTCAGCAAATTCCTCAATTGATTCCTCATTTTTTTTGTTGTAGTCGCTAGCTCGTGATATAAATCAGTGATGGACCTTCTATCTTCAAAATGTTTAATTAGAATAGGTTTAATATTATCCCATAACTGATAATCAGCCCGTCTAACGCAATCAAAAGCTGGTCCATTTAATTTACATATAACTGTTTTTGATATAAATTTATATGTCTCAAAATCGACGTCATCTAAAATTGAGTCTACAGTACTTAAAAATCTAAAAAGGTCATCTGAATTACCGTCAAAATTTGGTATAGTGCTAATTGCTAACTGAATTCTAAATCTATTTATTCCTATACTATTATCTTCACCTTGTCTAGTTCCTATAAAAATGGGCTCCATCATGAGAGATAATTAAATTTCGATTTGCTTACTTGAATCCGATGAAATAGTTATGTGCAAGTTGGTCGTAGTCTCGCGTTCGTTCTAAAGTTCTTTGGTAGGCGCCAACATTCTTGATGTGTCCGTCAGAAAATCCTTCAGCGCTACGAGGGAAAAACAGCTAAGCCACAATAAACTGTCCTGGGCTAGTTGATAATGCCTTTGGGTGTATGTTCCGGATTACCAGTACGACCAGGAATTGTAATGGTAGGCTGGACCCGAGCGGTGAATAGTTGAATAGTTGTTGAATATTATATTTGTGATGTGGACTGTCCAGAGTCCACTGGTAGTGTAGAAGGCCTTTAGGACGAACTGCGATTTGATAGTAATTTGTAAACACACTTCTTTCTTTGAATGATACGTTTATTATTCACTATTTTTATAAAGTATATATGTAAAGCAGGGCGAGGCACAAATGTCCAATTTGATTTTGAGCAAATATAAACTATATTATGAAAAGCAAACCAATTATGTCAAAACAAATAACACATTTCTAACAAACAATTACCTGACTACGTTCAGTAAAACTGCCAGCTACTTCATCATTGTAAAAATGTGCTTTTTTGCTGTCTTTCAAATAATTGTTATCTAGACCTTTTTACCACATAGACAGGGTAACTTGGAACGGCCAGTTGGTAAAGAGGTTTAATGTTTTATTATAATTTTAATGGTCTTTTACAGAATAATTATACTTTAAACTAATGCTAAAAAACTACCAATGGAAGAAAATACTTTTATTATGGATTTTCAAATATTACAGTTTATCTCCAGATAGCAAAGTCATAAAAATCAAGGTTATATCTGGTTACACATTTTTTTCCCTCTACTTTTCAATTCCTTATTAAACAATGCTTAACTTTACTGGTTTTTGACAACCCCGGACCTTCATATATTACTATCTATTCCTCGATAAATTCTGCGAAATTGTAACTGGGAAACTGTTATTCGGAAAATGTCCCTTTGATCGCTACCAAATTTAGATTTTTAATTTGAATAACATAAATAAAAAATAATATAACTTAGAAAATGTTTTATAAATACCAATGAGTATATAATTATACAAATGAGATTTATCAGAGCACCTTGTTTGAAAAAAAATATGCCAAAAATTGCATTTTTATATTAACATTTCAAAAAAGTTTATATTTAGTTTCTAGTAACACTTGCGGCCCGTTAACTAACGTTTTTGTATATAAATAAAACTACAAACAAAACTACTTACCACAATTTAATCATAATTAAATAATATTCACGTAAAACATCATATTAAATGTAATTGAACATCATCTGTCAACATCGTTTGACATTTCACGTATTAGCCACCGTCCATTGTTTTATTCAAATTACGCTTCTACAAAAATTTTCAAATTAAAAATGTAAAGTTTCTACGCGGATTTGAAATAATTTCTCACCTTTTGGACTTTCTCTGTATTGGCACGAATTTTTCAAGACTAAGACTGGCCAAATCGATTCAGCCGTTTTCAAGTTTTATTTGGACATTTGAAGGAGAGCTTTATTTTTATATATAAGATTTATGATATTTAAACTTAACACATTGCTATTTACACTTCATTATGAACTAACTCTACTAACATTACTATCCTATGATTTTTATTTTATTTTTTGACTGTTTGATAAGGAATGCGAAAATTAAGGGTCTTATAATCATTTTCTGTAATTTTTTTCAGTTTATTGTTATGAACTTGTACCGGCTTATTATGACCTAAAATTGTGGTATTAATATAATCGGAATTTAAAATTTTAAAAGGCCCTTTCCATAATGGTAAAAGTTTTTTACATCTCCGCGGATATGGAGTTTCGTATCTTAGAAGAATAAAATCATCAACTTCCAAAGTTTGTGGATTTAAATTTTGATCATAATGTGTATTAAATTTTCACGAGCAAGTTTGTTAGCATGTAGCAATCTGGATTTCAATTCTTGAACTAATTGTTAGATTTTGTTAAAGACAAAAGTAACTCTATTTTTCTACCAAATAGCAATTCGAAAGGCGTGTAGTTGGTTGCGTCATAAATAGTGGTGTTATAAATAAAAACGGCATACTTAATGCACCTATCCCAATCGGTTTGAGTTTTATTTATTATTATAGAAATTTTGTACATAATCCCTATGTATCCTCTCGCATGAGCCATTCGACTCTGGTCTATATGGAGAAGTTGTTATATTTTTTTATTTTTAATAATTTGCAAACTTCTTTAAATGAGTAGCTGGTGAACGTAGTTCCCTGATCGGACAATATTACTTTCGGAAGACCGAACTGTAGAACAATTTCTGATAAAACTGCGTCTGCAACCGTTGCGCCCTCTTGGTTAGGAATGGGTGTTGCGCCCGCAAGTTTAGTGAGATCGCAAATATATGTTAAGAGGTATTTATTTTCCGACTCTGAAATTGGATACGTACTACATATGTCAATGCAAACTTTTTCAAAAGGTTCTCTAGCGGTAGTTGTAATTACTAAGGGTTGTTTAGTTAATCTAGATATTTTATTTTTTGGCATTCCGTGCATTTGTTGACGTACTCTTTTATTTACATTTTTATTACACACTATTATTATTGTTTTTACTTAAAGATTTAACAAATTTCTGGAACAACGCTTCGAGAACTTTCTTGTGAACCATGGTATAACGGTATAACACAGTATAACACTGATGATTAATGTGCGGTTCAAGTATTTATATTTGATGCAATAAAAATATGAGTGATTAGCGTATTATATATATATATATATATATATACATATATATATATATATATATATATATATATTTATTTATGCGGGAATAGATATCAGTAAATAGATATCAGGCAGTACATCTTTTATAACATTTTTCCAGCGATTTTAATGATAGCCTATTTTCACGTTCCTTTAAAATTGTAATCTATAAATTATAAATGATATATATATATATATATATATATATATATATATATATGTATGTATATACAGGGCCGGTCCTGGGGTCCTTAGCGCCCGCATGCAACTTTTTTTCTAGCGCCCCCCCCTCTATTAGTTTCCACCGTTTTAACAGTTTATCATTAAAATTATATAAATATTTGCATATTTTTAAAAAATTAATTTTCAATTATTCTGGATTTAGTACACAAAAAATTAGATATAATCTAGAAGGGTATAAAATATATTGATTTTAAATGTATTTATTTATTTATTTTTATTTATTTATTCATAAGCAAGCCGTAATCAATAATAATAGATATTACTATCGATATTAACAAATAAAACAATCCCTGTCATATTATCACATTTTAGTAATATTCAATATGTAGTAAATTGGTTAAGGATGTGAGTTCGACTACCATAGCAAAAGAATTAATATTTTTGTTAGATTAAAGTTATAGAATTTCAGAAATAGTATTTATTATTTTGATATAAAGATCTTGATATCAAAATAATAAATACTATTTCTTAAATGCATTTCTTAAATTCTATAACTTTAATTGAACAAAAATATTAAGTGAAATAAATAAATTAATTTTTAATTATTCTGGATTTAGTGCACAAAAAATTAGATATAATCTAAAAGCGTATAAAATATATTGATTTTATATTTATTCAGAAAATAGAGGCGATTCGGGGGTTGATTATAATCAAGTAGTTTGAAATTTTCAATTATTTTTAACGTATGTGCAATATTAATATTTAAAAAAACTAGCATTTAGTTTTCAAACATAACACTCGTATTTCATGTTGGATTTTTTAAATTTTAATTTTTTAAATTTTTAATTTAATTTTTCATCATTTACAATATTCAAAATTGCGTCATAAACTTCTCCTTATTGATATCGTAAGAGCCGTCAAATTCAGAGTATCAGCTTGATGTTTTAAAGTTAAATTTTTAACGTATTTTAGAAGTATTGTTCAAAAATCAGTAAAAATGCAAAGAAATTATACATTTCTTGAACAATATTGAAAAAAAAATATTATTTTTGATATGTATTATTTCTGTATAGTTAATAATTATTAAATTTAGAGTATGGACACCACTAGGTATAAAGAAAGTCTTAAGATTTTCGTTCCAAAGTAAATTTTGCTTCCATTTTTCATATTTGTTCAACGCATGTCTTCAACATTCAAAGTTCAACAGATGCGAAACATATGCAACAAAAGCAAAAGTTACAATTTAATTTCTCGAAATAAACAAGTCATTTTCTAAGCACTGACTCCCCATTTTTTATAATTTGTTTATATTTTTAACAAGTTTCGATTCAACTAAATCAGCTCGCAATTTTTCGTCAATAATGCCCAACAATTAATTTAATCTTTCGCAGGTTTGCTCTTATGGGATTGAACCCTAGATAATTTCTTTTTCGATTCTACGGTAACTTCAAACAAAGAAAAAATTGAATAAGTAGATTAAGCAATAAACAGAGCTGTTATTTACAAATTTGCAGAATTATTAATCGGTTAATTGTTTCTACTGATATCACATTGCAAAATAAATATGCTTTTTGTGTCTCCGTATCCCTAGTTAAGTTAAATTATTTATTATAATTTATTAAGTATTCTAGATTTTAAATAAATAATTCTAAATTTTATATAAAAAATATAAATATTATATTATAAATTTAATTTCCAAAACTTGTTTTGGCGCCCCCTAAGGCTTGCGCCCGCATTTTTTGCATGCATCGCATGCAAGGCAGGACCGGCCCTGTGTATATATATATCTTGATTGTTTATATAATTATTATATATTTATAGTTTATATAATTATATATATATATATATATATATATATTAATTGTTTAATATGAACAAAACAGCATTCAGATTTGTTTAACACAACTTTATTTTATGATTACAGACGTTTCGAGACCATGGTGTGTCTCATCTTCAGTGTAATTTCAAAAACAGTTACTTATATACTACACATTCTTTAATAATTTATTTAAATTTCATTTAATTTTTGATATACAAAAAACACCAACTATTCCTTGCAATGCTTGACACAGTACTAAAGAAACATATAACACTTAGAGAAATATTCTAAACAAATTTGAAGTACTTATCTAGATGGAGACAGAATGGGTATCATTATAATGTAAACAAAAGGAGTGCTGTCGCATACAAAAATCGATAAAAATGAAAAAACAAATTAATTTATTGAAAAGAATAAGATAAATAAAAAAATTTATAAATTATTAATGATGTTTATATAAGTGTCATGTAAAATATTTGTGTCGGTTCTTAGATTTATGCTATTGTTAGTCCGAACTATTAACATTGATTCTGCCATGCTCCGTTTAAATAAGTCTTTCTCATGGAATAAAATTTGGGGATTGTCAAAATCAAACTTATGGTTAATGATATTAGCATGATCCACAAGTGTACTTTTAAATTTATTTTTTTTTTTCGAAAAAGAGACTCAGGCAACATGAATTACAATGTGAAAAAATAGATAACAAAAAATTTAAAAGTACACTTGTGGATCATGCTAATATCAACAACCATACGTTTGATTTTGACAATCCCCAAATTTTATTCTATGAGAAAGACTTATTTAAACGGAGCATGGCAGAATCAATGTTAATAGTTCGGACTAACAATAGCATAAATCTAAGAACCGACACAAATATTTTACATGACACTTATATAAACATCATTAATAATTTATAAATTTTTTCATTTATCTCATTTTTTTCAATAAATTAATTTGTTTTTTCATTTTTATCGATTTTTGTATGCCTCCTTTTGTTTACATTATAATGATACCCATTCTGTCTCCATCTAGATAAGTACTTCAAATTTGTTTAGAATATTTCTGTAAGTGTTATATGTTTCTTTAGTACTGTGTCAAGCATTGCAAGGAATAGTTGGTGTTTTTTGTATATCAAAAATTAAATGAAATTTTAATAAATTAATAAAGAATGTGTAGTATATAAGTAACTGTTTTTGAAATTACACTGAAGATGAGACACACCATGGTCTCGAAACGTCTGTAATCATAAAATAAAGTTGTGTTAAACAAATCTGAGTGCTGTTTTGTTCATATTAAACAATTAATATTTGTTCCACTCATATCATAAAATTCTATATATATATATATATATATATATATATATATATATATATATATATATATATGCTAGCAGCCCCTTGCATATACGCATACATTGATAAAAAGAAGAATAATCGGTAAGAAAAATCGAAAATATTTTGTTAAGCGCTTATATATATATATATATATATATATATATATATATATATATAAATTTAGTGTCACAGGTGTTGTCCACAGTGAACGTCTAAAATAATGAACTGATTTAAAATTTGTTTTGCTTACCGTACACATATGGATCCCATTTAGGACATAGGGTATATTAAAAATCTCAATTCATAGCCAAAATTTTATATTATTTAATTAAAAAACATTTTGACATTTTACCATAGTTTGAGTTCTGTCGAGAGTCTACCGTTCTATACCAAAGACCATAGAGCACCGAATGCAATGAAAGATTCGATGCAAGAGTTAACGCCATAGATAAATAAGCATAACGGTTAACGCATTACGATGCGTTTCTATGAGCTACGGTGACGGTTGGAAAATATTATGTATTTTTATGTTGCCAATTGTGATTTGGTGTTGATAATAAGCGACGAAATATATTTGCGGAGTTAGGTTATTATATGTCAAATGCTTATTGAAAGCAAAGTTTTAGCAGAGAATATTAGTAGTGATAAACTTGCAGTTCATTGAGACTTATATAAATTAATTAATTGTATTGATGGTGCGTCTATTGAGTCTATTGAAAAATAACCATGTAAGTATTGAAATATTGACGAAGGCAACAAACCTGCTGTACATTAACACGAGCATTATTTGTTCGTCTTGTTTTCGATTATTAACTATCTTGCTCATTGAAAAATTGCAATTGGTGCAATGAATAAAGTATGCCAATATTGTCAGGCAATGAACTTTAGAAATACAACAGAAGGCATGTGCTGCAAGAAAGTTTTAAATGAGAAGTGAATCTTCTAAATCGGATTCCTACGATACCCTCAGATTGCACGATACCATTCAAGGGGTTACAATTTCTGATATGATTTTCATTTGTGATGAATATCACCAAGGCTCAGGACAAACAAAGTCCGTTTTTGGATTTAATTTAGAATATCAATGTTTTTTGCACAGACATCTATATGTGGGATGCTCACGTGTAAGATCGCCGAAAAATTTATTTGTATTGGCCAAAGAGGATTTGGTCAAAAATATCTTGCATCAATTAGTTTCAAGCTAGATTTATAAAAGCATTTATTATTGAGTAATAATAATTTAATGAGAATATATGATCCAGCTATATGGAATGTTAGATGTTTAAACGTGTATATGATTGAAATTAGAATAATGTATGTGATGTAATAAATTACTTATAATGTATATATTTTTTATATATTGTGATATTTAATTTTAGGATAATATTGTGCATTAATTGTATGTTTGCATAATGGTGTTTATTAAATATGTGTATGCTGAGAGTAATATAGGTGGTGTTCTAATTAGTTAATAGCAAATTTGCTTATAATATTATATATTATAATTATTCATAATTATGACGATAATTATCTAACAGTGTATTTTGAATAACTATATATATATATATATATATATATATATATATATATATATATATAGTTTAACAGTGTATTTTGAATAATTATATATTTATTCTAACCTTTAATTTTTTGTTTTTTCTATTTTTTAATTTTAAGGAAATTTTGATCAATAGTATTGATTAATAAAAACCACAGTAAAGCAGCAGAATATTTTTGATGGCAAAACAACGTTTGCCGGGTCAGCTAGTATTATATATATATATATATATATATATATATATATATATATAAAAGAATGAAAAATAATAAACTATTTGTTTATACGTTTCGACACGATATGTATGTCATCATTCCACAATTATTTTAATTTTAATACAGTATCTGAGAAATATAATACAAGGTGAAATATAGTGTAGATCGAAAAAAAATAAAACAAGTAAAAAATGGATACATACCACACCAAGAAAAACAATCACAAAAAATTAAACTAACAAGAATTAAAAAATAAAACATATAAATGAAGTAAAACTAGAAAAAATAAAATATGAAAAGTTATAAAAATATAAGAATTAAAAAAACTAAATTTGAAAAACAGCAAAAGTCAAAAATTTGAAAAATTATTTTTATAAAAATACATTATATTATGATAACAGTCATGTACTGAAAGAGCAGAATTTTATTTATTAACGCAATGGTGGTTATAAACATAAATACAGATTCAGCAAATTTTCTTCACCATTGTTTTCTTTATGTAAAATAATAGATTTCTTTGTAATAAAAGTATGGTTTAAGCTAATAACATTTTCCAAAAACATAGTCTTATACTGATTTGGATTTTTCGAATTACAAAAATGTTGATTCATTTTCTTGTAAATATATTGCAAATTTTTACCAATGTAATAATAATTACAATCCACTTTTTAAACAACATCAGTAATACGCTCAACATGAGTTTTAGACTTCAAGGGGGTGAAAATCGAGTTAAAAGTATTGTCAAAATCAGAAGCTAATGAAAAACCTTCATTTATTAACATTTTTTTAGGAAAAGTGAGAAACTTCTTAAATATGGCAAAGAACAAACTCCTTTGTATTCATTTAAAAAAGGCGGATCTGAATTTTAATTTTTCAAAAATTAGTCTCGAAACGTCTGTAATCATAAAATAAAGTTGTGTTAAACAAATCTGAGTGCTGTTTTGTTCATATTAAACAATTAATATTTGTTCCACTCATATCATAAAATTCTATAATATATATATATATATATATATATATATATATATATATATATATATATATATGCTAGCAGCCCCTTGCATATACGCATACATTGATAAAAAGAAGAATAATCGGTAAGAAAAATCGACAATATTTTGTTAAGCGCTTATATATATATATATATATATATATATATATATAAATTTAGTGTCACAGGTGTTGTCCACAGTGAACGTCTAAAATAATGAACTGATTTAAAATTTGTTTTGCTTACCGTACACATATGGATCCCATTTAGGACATAGGGTATATTAAAAATCTCAATTCATAGCCAAAATTTTATATTATTTAATTAAAAAACATTTTGACATTTTACCATAGTTTGAGTTCTGTCGAGAGTCTACCGTTCTATACCAAAGACCATAGAGCACCGAATGCAATGAAAGATTCGATGCAAGAGTTAACGCCATAGATAAATAAGCATAACGGTTAACGCATTACGATGCGTTTCTATGAGCTACGGTGACGGTTGGAAAATATTATGTATTTTTATGTTGCCAATTGTGATTTGGTGTTGATAATAAGCGACGAAATATATTTGCGGAGTTAGGTTATTATATGTCAAATGCTTATTGAAAGCAAAGTTTTAGCAGAGAATATTAGTAGTGATAAACTTGCAGTTCATTGAGACTTATATAAATTAATTAATTGTATTGATGGTGCGTCTATTGAGTCTATTGAAAAATAACCATGTAAGTATTGAAATATTGACGAAGGCAACAAACCTGCTGTACATTAACACGAGCATTATTTGTTCGTCTTGTTTTCGATTATTAACTATCTTGCTCATTGAAAAATTGCAATTGGTGCAATGAATAAAGTATGCCAATATTGTCAGGCAATGAACTTTAGAAATACAACAGAAGGCATGTGCTGCAAGAAAGTTTTAAATGAGAAGTGAATCTTCTAAATCGGATTCCTACGATACCCTCAGATTGCACGATACCATTCAAGGGGTTACAATTTCTGATATGATTTTCATTTGTGATGAATATCACCAAGGCTCAGGACAAACAAAGTCCGTTTTTGGATTTAATTTAGAATATCAATGTTTTTTGCACAGACATCTATATGTAGGATGCTCACGTGTGAGATCGCCGAAAAATTTATTTGTATTGGCCAAAGAGGATTTGGTCAAAAATATCTTGCATCAATTAGTTTCTAGCTAGATTTATAAAAGCATTTATTATTGAGTAATAATAATTTAATGAGAATATATGATCCAGCTATATGGAATGTTAGATGTTTAAACGTGTATAAGATTGAAATTAGAATAATGTATGTGATGTAATAAATTACTTATAATGTATATATTTTTTATATATTGTGATATTTAATTTTAGGATAATATTGTGCATTAATTGTATGTTTGCATAATGGTGTTTATTAAATATGTGTATGCTGAGAGTAATATAGGTGGTGTTCTAATTAGTTAATAGCAAATTTGCTTATAATATTATATATTATAATTATTCATAATTATGACGATAATTATCTAACAGTGTATTTTGAATAACTATATATATATATATATATATATATATATATATATATATATATATATATATATATATATAGTTTAACAGTGTATTTTGAATAATTATATATTTATTCTAATCTTTAATTTTTTGTTTTTTCTATTTTTTAATTTTAAGGAAATTTTGATCAATAGTATTGATTAATAAAAACCACAGTAAAGCAGCAGAATATTTTTGATGACAAAACAACGTTTGCCGGGTCAGCTAGTATTTATATATATATATATATATATTCAATAGATAAGTCCTGGATTTTTTCAATATATTGATTGTTTCTTTTCCGAACAGTAAATCCAATAATAAAAAACAATTTGTTTTTTGAAGATGTTTAATACGACGTTTCGGAACTAGGTACGTTCCATCATCAGGTTTATTCTGTCAAATACAATGTTTTTTAAAATACTGATTAACATTAATTAACAATGGTCAATACAGATTAATTAGAAAAAAATTTTGTTATAAAGGAATGGATTATGTACCGGATAGATAGTAATAAGACTTAACTAAAAAAGGTTTTATATAAAATTGAGAAGCAAAAATTATTTACCTGTAATAATTTATATATCCATATCACTAATATTTTTTTGTTAAAAACACTCGATTTTTTTGGAAGATATTTGTAGATGTTACGACTACACAAGACTTAAACACACTGATATGGATTTCTGTCTGCCAGATGTAAAGGACAAAGCACGGAACTCTTGGCAAAAATGATTTTTTATGGCTCTTGTTTGGTAATTTACGAAAAAAGGAAAAATATTGCTTTAGTAAATGTTGAGAAATATTATGTATATATATACATATATATATATATATATATATATATATATATATATACACACATACATGAACATGTATATGCACACCTACATACTCATACATACATATGCACATATCTATATATTAATGTATCCACAATTATACACATGAACACATATGCAAGTGTATGTGTATAGTGTATACCCAAAAACATACATATAAGCATATATATGGATGTACAAATATTATAACATATATACATGTATATATATACACATATTCAAAAACTATTAGGATTAATTATTTTTAATCAGGTTTAAAAAATTTAAATATGAGTCATGAATGATATTGTGGTCTGATCTTTTATTAAAACTTTTTGACGAATTCAAAAAGATTAAACTGCTTTCAGAAAAAAGTCTTTTAAAAGTACAATCCTCTCTATATAAAATATTGGGTTCAAAGGTGAAATTATGTGAGTTTTCGATGGAATGCTGAACAAGAGTACTTTGGAAATTTCGGCTTTTATGATGAGTGACGCTTAATTCATGTTGTCTCATTCTCTTATGAATGTACTGTGATGTTTGGCCAATGTATTGTTTTTGACAATTTTTGCAAGGGATGGAATAAACTATGTTAGTATTGAATTTAGGAGGGGTGGTGGATTTAATTTTTGAAAACATTTCTTTAAAAGAATATAGAGCTGTTCCTGAAATGAAAATATTTTCTTCTTTGAGTAATTTGGCAAAATAATCAAATAAGCCTTCAATGTAAGGCATGCTGTGAAAAGTTGGTTTAATATTGTTGTCTTGGAATAACTTGGAGATGGATTGATAATTGTTACTTTTATGATAGGAAAGTCTTTTATTGGTAATGGAATTGATGAGGGTGAGGGGATATCCGTTTTCTAATAAAGTTTTAGTTACTAATGTTGTGTTTTGGGTATGCAAAGAAGAGTGAGACAACATGATTGCGTGGTCTATCAAAGAAATGATTGTATTGACTTTATAATTTTTGGGACAATATGACGCGTAATGAAGGTATCTCCCGGACCATGTAGTTTTTCTGTACCAATTTGTGCAAATAATGTTGTCAATTTTGTGTACAGTCACGTCTAAAAAGTTTAATTTGTTGTCGATTTGTGTTTCATGTGTGAACTGAATGCTCTTATTGTAATTGTTAAAGGTATCGATTATTATATCTGATTGTTCTTTGTCTATTATAAAAAAAGTGTCATCTACATATCTAACGTAAAAATATATTTGGAAATTTAATGTGGAGAAAACGGAAATTTCAAGGGTTTGTAAAACTAGGTCTATGATGCCAGGGGATAATGGGCAACCCATAGCAGTACCTTTGATTTGTAGATAAAAATTATTGAAACAATTAAAATAAGAGCAATTCAGGACAGTGTTAATGATGTGTTTGAAAGTGGTTATGGGCAAGTCGGTGTAGTTACAAATAGTGGGCCAGCGTTTTTCAATTGAATCAAGTATTAAATCATGGGGAACACATGTGAAAAGGTTAATTACATCAAGGCTTAGAAAAATTTGATCGTCCGTAATGTTTCGGTCTTTGATTAGATCCACAAATTGGTAAGAGTTCTTTACATAGTGAGGAGAGGAAATTGTGACATTTTTTAAAATATTAGCAATGTGTTTAGCGATATTATAGAATGGGGAGCCAACGTAGGATACAATGGGTCTAAAGGAGCATTCAGGTTTGTGGACTTTGGGGAGACAATATATTTTTGGGGAAATAGGATGTTGTACTTTTAAATTATAGGCAAATTTGTCAGAAATGAAAAATGAAAAAAATAAAAAATTCATTTCTGACAAATTTGCCTATAATTTAAAAGTGCAACATCCTATTTCCCCAAAAATGTATTGTCTCCCCAAAGTCCACAAACCTGAATGCTCCTTTAGACCCATTGTATCCTACGTTGGCTCCCCATTCTATAATATCGCTAAACACATTGCTAATATTTTAAAAAATGTCACAATTTCCTCTCCTCACTATGTAAAGAACTCTTACCAATTTGTGGATCTAATCAAAGACCGAAACATTACGGACGATCAAATTTTTCTAAGCCTTGATGTAATTAACCTTTTCACATGTGTTCCCCATGATTTAATACTTGATTCAATTGAAAAACGCTGGCCCACTATTTGTAACTACACCGACTTGCCCATAACCACTTTCAAACACATCATTAACACTGTCCTGAATTGCTCTTATTTTAATTGTTTCAATAATTTTTATCTACAAATCAAAGGTACTGCTATGGGTTGCCCATTATCCCCTGGCATCATAGACCTAGTTTTACAAACCCTTGAAATTTCCGTTTTCTCCACATTAAATTTCCAAATATATTTTTACGTTAGATATGTAGATGACACTTTTTTATAATAGACAAAGAACAATCAGATATAATAATCGATACCTTTAACAATTACAATAAGAGCATTCAGTTCACACATGAAACACAAATCGACAACAAATTAAACTTTTTAGACGTGACTGTACACAAAATTGACAACATTATTTGCACAAATTGGTACAGAAAAACTACATGGTCCGGGAGATACCTTCATTACGCGTCATATTGTCCCAAAAATTATAAAGTCAATACAATCATTTCTTTGATAGACCACGCAATCATGTTGTCTCACTCTTCTTTTCATACCCAAAACACAACATTAGTAACTAAAACTTTATTAGAAAACGGATATCCCCTCACCCTCATCAATTCCATTACCAATATAAGACTTTCCTATCATGAAAGTAACAATTATCAATCCATCTCCAAGTTATTCCAAGACAACAATATTAAACCAACTTTTCACAGCATGCCTTACATTGAAGGCTTATTTGATTATTTTGCCAAATTACTCAAAGAAGAAAATATTTTCATTTCAGGAACAGCTCTATATTCTTTTAAAGAAATGTTTTCAAAAATTAAATCCACCACCCCTCCTAAATTCAATACTAACATAGTTTATTCCATCCCTTGCAAAAATTGTCAAAAACAATACATTGGCCAAACATCACAGTACATTCATAAGAGAATGAGACAACATGAATTAAGCGTCACTCATCATAAAAGCCGAAATTTCCAAAGTACTCTTGTTCAGCATTCCATCGAAAACTCACATAATTTCACCTTTGAACCCAATATTTTATATAGAGAGGATTGTACTTTTAAAAGACTTTTTTCTGAAAGCAGTTTAATCTTTTTGAATTCGTCAAAAAGTGTTAATAAAAGATCAGACCACAATATCATTCATGACTCATATTTAAATTTTTTAAACCTGATTAAAAATAATTAATTCTAATAGTTTTTGAATATGTGTATATATACATGTATATATGTTATAATATATGTACATCCATATATATGCTTATATGTATGTTTTTGGGTATACACTATACACATACACTTGCATATGTGTTCATGTGTATAATTGTGGATACATTAATATATAGATATGTGCATATGTATGTATGAGTATGTAGGTGTGCATATACATGTTCATGTATGTGTGTATATATATATATATATATATATGTATATATATACATAATATTTCTCAACATTTACTTAAGCAATATTTTTCCTTTTTTCGTAAATTACCAAACAAGAGCCATAAAAAATCATTTTTGCCAAGAGTTCCATGCTTTGTCCTTTACATCTGGCAGACAGAAATCCATATCAGTGTGTTTAAGTCTTGTGTAGTCGTAACATCTACAAATATCTTCCAAAAAAATCGAGTGTTTTTAACAAAAAAATATTAGTGATATGGATATATAAATTATTACAGGTAAATAATTTTTGCTTCTCAATTTTATATAAAACCTTTTTTAGTTAAGTCTTATTACTATCTATCCGGTACATAATCCATTCCTTTATAACAAAATTTTTTTCTAATTAATCTGTATTGACCATTGTTAATTAATGTTAATCAGTATTTTAAAAAACATTGTATTTGACAGAATAAACCTGATGATGGAACGTACCTAGTTCCGAAACGTCGTATTAAACATCTTCAAAAAACAAATTGTTTTTTATTATTGGATTTACTGTTCGGAAAAGAAACAATCTATATATATATATATATAAAAGAATGAAAAATAATAAACTATTTGTTTATACGTTTCGACACGATTTGTATGTCATCATTCAACAATTATTTTAATTTTAATACAGTATCTGAGAAATATAATACAAGGTGAAATATAGTGTAGATCGAAAAAAATAAAACAAGTAAAAAATGGATACATACCACACCAAGAAAAACAATCACAAAACATTAAACTAACAAGAATTAAAAAATAAAACATATAAATGAAGTAAAACTAGAAAAAATAAAATATGAAGTTATAAAAATATAAGAATTAAAAAAAACTAAATTTGAAAAACAGCAAAAGTCAAAAATTTGAAAAATTATTTTTATAAAAATACATTATATTATGATAACAGTCATGTACTGAAAGAGCAGAATTTTATTTATTAACGCAATGGTGGTTATAAACATAAATACAGATTCAGCAAATTTTCTTCACCATTGTTTTCCTTATGTAAAATAATAGATTTCTTTGTAATAAAAGTATGGTTTAAGCTAATAACGTTTTCCAAAAACATAGTCTTATACTGATTTGGATTTTTGGAATTACAAAAATGTTGATTCATTTTCTTGTAAATATATTGCAAATTTTTAGCAATGTAATAATAATTACAATCCACTTTTTAAACAACATCAGTAATACGCTCAACATGAGTTTTAGACTTCAAGGGAGTGAAAATCGAGTTAAAAGTATTGTCAAAATTAGAAGCTAATGAAAAACCTTCATTTATTAACATTTTTTTAGGAAAAGTGAGAAACTTCTTAAATATGGCAAAGAACAAACTCCTTTGTATTCATTTAAAAAAGGCGGATCTGAATTTTAATTTTTCAAAAATTAGTTTTTTTTAAATGATAAAAAATTTAAATTTTATGAAACTTTGATTTTTTTGAGAATTTTGAATTTTTTTTTTAATTTTTAAAATTACAAAATTTTCTGTGAATACATTTTTTGCACACCGTCTACTCGAACAACATGTTTTTTGAATTAATCTAATCGGATAATGCGTTCTCTCAAAAACTGCATAACCGTTTTTACACCCTTTGCGCTCTATACTTCCGTAAAATTATAATACCTTTTGCATAAACGCCTCGCTATCATGAACAAACCAAATAATTTTTTAATCATGCAAATCGGTTATTCTATATTGTCAAAAACGTCGAGAACATTTGTTTGAATCATATAAATAAACTTTAGAATTAAAAATCTTGGTACGTAATCCAAAAAAATTTACTCAAATTGTGTACACATTATGAAAATATCTGTAGCGACCCTCCAAATGACCACTATAGGAATGGCAATCAATGGTACAATGGCCAATAGAAAACGTCCACGTTGTTGAGGTTAGGGTATATAACCCAGACCCATTACCGAATACTATACACTTATCACTTGTATTGTGATAATATTACATGTAGTGTAAATATAAAAATTAATATATTATTATCAATGTATGTTTACCTACATCTCTATAAAACATCTGATAATTTGATGTGCATAAGTCCAATAAACATATTTGATTGCCAAATAACATTTTTTTAAAATTATTTTTATTGAGAATCAATACCCGCTGGACCTGTCATCCCTAAAATTTAATCAGTTTTTCATCTTGTCAATCCAAGTAAAATGTTTTTTAAATTATTAAAATCGGACGCTCGTTCTTTTAAAAACTGAGTTATTGTTTTTGGCACTTCTTGCCTCGAATCTCGGTTGATCCGTGTTCCCAAAATCGACAACAAAAATTTGTATCCGCACACACACTTATATTCATTTTTTCTAAGGTATGCCAAAAAGTTCAAAAACCTTTGAAACGTAAAGATATATAAAAGTTTTCATTTTCGATTTTTTTGCTATTATTATAACTTGTCCTATGGGAGTTAACAACTAATTGAACTATTCTATATAAGTTTAAAAGAAAACCGTAAAGAGTTATAAAAAGAATTAAAAGAAAATAAGTTTTAAAAATGTAATTTTTTTAAACATAAAAGAATATCATAACCATATCTATAGTATAAAAAAGGTTGAAGCGGTAATTTGGATAAAACAAAAATTTCTAAAAGTTGTAACATTAAATTACCTAATAGGGGACTAATACTAGACCCCATAGGTAAACCAAAAAGCTGAGAAAAGAAACTATCATCGAAACAAAAATAAGTCTTATTTAAAATAAAATTTAGAATGTGTTTAAACCAAATCAAATCAATAGAAGAATGGGGCAGGATATCACTCCAACGATCACCGACAGCATCAAGAGCTGAGTCCTATGGAACATTTGTAAAAAGAGAAACGACATCAAAACTAACAAAAGAGAGATCAGACGGAATAATCAAATTTTTTAAATTATTAACTAAATTAAAACAGTTAGAAACATTAAATTTGGACAAAATGGTGACCTTAGAAAGTATATTACTGATATATTATGAAAGTTTTTTAAAGGTAAATTTAAATCTGAAACGATAAGTCTAAGAGGTAAATCCGGTTTGTGAACTTTTGGGCGACTTTCAAAGAAAATTCCAGTGATTTGTAAATCTAATTTTTTTAACCAAATCTCCAATAAATTTATGAGTTTTTCTATTTAAATGATATGTAGAGCCATTCACTAACTGTTTATAAATTTTATTATCATTTAACAAGTTTAATGTTTTTGAGAAATAATTAGCCTTGTTTAAAATAACAGTAATATTTTGTTTATTCCCCAGTAGAAATACATCTGAGCTGGAGATGCCTTTAATGTAAGCTAAATATTTAAACATTTAGCCAATGTTAAAAATGTTGAGCCCTCGTTCACAACGTGCGATTAATATGAGCTGTATATGAGTCGGCAAATATTAGAATTGCATGAATTTTCTATCCTGCTAAATGTGGGATAAATATGAGCTATATAGTAGACGCTAAATATATGTTTTACATATGATTTTTCCATATTGCTGAATGTGGGCGATATATGAGACACTGAATATGAGTTTTACATGGTTCATTCATTTTGCTGAATATAGACTGTATACGAGAGCAATAATATTGTCGGATTCAGAATATAGAATTATTCACATACAAATCATTTAAGATTTTGCTAATATAGAACGAATGTGGAACATGTTTTTTCTTGTATTGCTCAATGGAGATGGAAAATATGGTTGCTTATTTTGTAGAATCAGTATGAAATAAATAAACATACTTTTTTGTAAAATCTGCTTTGCGAAATTAATAATCATTAGTTATAATATATCTATTCATATTTTAAACTTTCTGTTTTATATTATAACAAATTTTAAATCAGTTCAGTATTTTAGACGTTCACTGTGGACAACACCTGTGACACTAAATTTATATATATTAAGATATATATATATATATATATATATATATATATATATATTAGAGAAGTTAGTTTTGATGTTGAGAAATATGAGTAAGTTCTTCAAGGGCATACATCAAATAAAAGGCAAAGATTTAGAAGTTAATCTTTAATTTTTCCAAACGTTTCGACATAGTGTTTTAGTAGTAACATGTTACTACAGCCTCGGGCTTGGTCTAATAAACTACGTTCTTTGTGCAAAATATATTATATATTTCACAAATATTTTACTATGCTCTGTTCAACAAAATAATAATTAAAAAAAACAAGTTAGTGTATATATAATAGTGCAAAATTATGTGCCTTGCGCTAGCTACTGATGTAAGACCATATTTATATCCACTGATGATGACATAAAATACTATGTCAAAACGTTTGGAAAAATTAAAGATTAACTTCTAAATCTTTGCCTTTTATTTGATGTATGCCCTTGAAAAACTTACTCATATATATATGCGGCGACACCCAAGTACAGCCCTGCATTAAATACGGGCCTGCAGCATTTGGGAATGCGCACGCATCAAGATGGCCGTCTCAGGCCTGAATAAAAGAACCCGCCATCGAAACAAACGGCCTATTCTACCATTCACCAGCCAGGAGAGATATACAGCACGATATAAATATTGTACCTATATTTCACGGCGAATAAACAATAACAAACTATACCAAAACTGTTTCAATCCATAAACCGCTTCATTGGTGAACCCGACGTGATATAATAGTTGGTGACGTGAGTAAAACAGAACAATAGTGAATTCAGTTCAGTATTTTAGACGTTCACTGTGGACAACACCTGTGACACTAAATTTATATATATTAAGATATATATATATATATATATATATATATATATATATATATATATATATATATACGAGTATATATGTTAGAGAAGTTAGTTTTGATGTTGAGAAATATGAGTAAGTTCTTCAAGGGCATACATCAAATAAAAGGCAAAGATTTAGAAGTTAATCTTTAATTTTTCCAAACGTTTCGACATAGTATTTTAGTAGTAACATGTTACTACAGCCTCGGGCTTGGTCAAATAAACTACGTTCTCTGTGCAAAATATATTATATATTTCACAAATATTTTACTATGCTCTGTTCAACAAAATAATAATTAAAAAAAACAAGTTAGTGTATATATAATAGTGCAAAATTATGTGCCTTGCGCTAGCTACTGATGTAAGACCATATTTATATCCACTGATGATGACATAAAATACTATGTCGAAACGTTTGGAAAAATTAAAGATTAACTTCTAAATCTTTGCCTTTTATTTGATGTATGCCCTTGAAAAACTTACTCATATATATATGCGGCGACACCCAAGTACAGCCCTGCATTAAATACGGGCCTGCAGCATTTGGGAATGCGCACGCATCAAGATGGCCGTCTCAGGCCTGAATAAAAGAACCCGCCATCGAAGCAAACGGCCTATTCTACCATTCACCAGCCAGGAGAGATATACAGCACGATATAAATATTGTACCTATATTTCACGGCGAATAAACAATAACAAACTATACCAAAACTGTTTCAATCCATAAACCGCTTCATTGGTGAACCCGACGTGATATAATAGTTGGTGACGTGAGTAAAACAGAACAATAGTGAATTAACTTAAGTTTATTATTCAAGATTCAACAACATTTTTTTTTTTTTTATAAGAAGTGTATTTTTTCTTTTTTTTTTTTGAACATTCAGTGACATTTTTTTTAGTGAATATTTAATTTGTTTTTCTCAATTATTTGTGAAATGAGTGAAGAAGATAAGACAGTGAAATCAGAAAATCCAAACGTCGCAAATGCAGGCGTATCATATGGAATTGCAAGGCCTATACCAACATTTTGGTATGAAAAACCTCAATTATGGTTTGCGATGATCGAGGCACATTTTAATCGATTACGAATAAAAACAGAAGATGTCAAATATGAATTTATATTATCATATTTAGATGACAAATTAGCCAGTGAAGTGGAAGATATAATATTAAATCCACCGAAAGTCGAGCCCTATACTAAGTTAAAGAAAGAAATAATACAACGTTTATCACAGTCACAGGACCAAAAGATTCGAAGGTTGCTGCAGCAAGAGGAACTGCGTGATCGAAAACCGTCGCAATTTTTACGACATCTAACATCATTGGCCGGTCCACTACTAGATGAGAACATTTAAAGAACCTTGTGGCTACAAAGATTACCTACGCATACACAACAAATATTAAAGGCACATCCGACCATGAAAATTGAAGACCCAGCCGCCATCGCAGATAGCATCGGTGAGGTTAACATCGTGCCAACAGTAGCCGCCACAAGCCTTACCGATGGTACAACGTCTGAATTATTAAAACGCGTAGAAGACCTAACAAAAATGATAGCTGAATTGCAAAATAGACGTCCTATATTTCGGCATAATTCTCGTTCTAGGAAAATCTCGCGCACCAGAAGTTTTTCACGCCAAAGAAATGGTAATAGGCAAAGATTTGATACGTGCTGGTACCACTTTAAATATAGAGACAAAGCTAAGAAATGCACGCAACCATGCAAAATGTCGGGAAACAAAGAAGACAGGCACTAAATGCGGCAAGTGTTTGTCAAGCACTTTCACGCCGCATGTTCATCTCAGACAAACCAACCAAAGTACAATTTTTGATAGACACAGGTAGTGATTTGTGTATATACCCACGTATGTTTGTACAACGCAAAGTTTTCGAGTCCGATTACAAACTGTCTGCAGCAAACAATACCGGATTCGTACATATGGAGATATACAGTTGAATCTCGACTTAGGTCTAAGGCGCAAATTCATCTGGAATTTCGTTATTGCTGATGTGTCAACACCCATAATAGGCGCAGATTTTCTGTCATATTACAACATAATTGTCGACACAAAGAATTCAAGACTAGTAGACGGTACTACAAACCTACAGGTAAAGACAATAAACAAAGGAACCATTCAAAAGGGAAGCATTAAAACTGTTAATATCAAATCAAAGTTTAGTGAAATTTTTAAAGAATTTCCTTCTTTGACGTCAAATAAAACATACAACAGTACATTATATCAAAACCTCGCCTGGTCCACCAGTGGTAGCACGAACCCGTCCATTAAAAACACAGCTGTTAAAAATTGCCAAACAGGAATTTGAAGAAATGGTGCAATTAGGTACTGCCCGACCATCAAGTAGCCCTTGGTCATCACCGTTACATCTAGTCCAAAAGAAAGACGATGCATGGAGACCATGTGGAGACTACCGAGCATTAAATGCAAGAACAATCCCGGATAGGTACCCAGTCAGGCTCATGAGTGACTACTCACAACACTTATCAGGTTGTAACATATTTTCAATAATAGACCTTAAGAAAGCATACCAGCAGATACCTGTTTACGATGAAGATATTCCCAAGACGGCAATTAGAACACCTTTTGGTTTATTTGAGTTCCCCTTCATGACATTCGGCCTACGTAACGCAGCGCAAATTTTCCAAAGATTTATGGACGAAGTAACCAGTGGATTAGATTTTTGTTTTCCATATATTGATGATATTCTAATCGCATCCAAAAGTGAAGAACAACATGAACACCATCTCCGTAGGTTGTTCCAACGTTTAGCTGATTATGGTATAATAGTAAACCCATCTAAATGCATTCTAGGTGCTAAGGAAGTTACATTCCTTGCATACTGCATTACGGAGCATGGTACAAAACCCCCAAAAGAGAGGATAACCGCATTGTTTAATTTTCCAAAACCAAAAACTATAAAAGGATTACGGAGATTCTTAGGCATGATAAACTTTTATCGAAAATTTTGTCCGAATGCTGCCAGATATCAAGCAGATTTACAAGTTTTATTATCAAAACCTAAATCGAAGGACACAAGCCAAATTGACTGGGATGAAAAACTTACAGCAGCTTTCGAAGCTTGTAAGAATAATCTCGCTGAAGCTACCTTACTAACACATCCATTGCCGGATGCAGAACTTGCTTTATTTACAGACGCTTCAGACAAATCCGTGGGTGCAGTGCTACAACAATATACAAACGGTGAATGGAAACCTCTCGCTTATTTTTCGAAGAAAATTTCTGAGAAACAAAGAACGTGGCCAACGTACTACCGCGAGCTTTTAGCAGGGTATAAAGCATTCCAATACTTCAAGAATCAAATCATTGTTCGTAACTTTATTTGGTTCACCGACCACAAACCACTTATGTATGTTTTTCAGCAAAAACACGACCACCTACCACCAGTTCAACTCAATCAGATAACATATATGTCACAATTCACGACAGATGTTAGACATGTGAGCGGGACAAAGAATATTCCGGCTGATTTGTTTTCTAGAATTGAATCAATCAGTTCCCAATTAGAAATTACCGAGATAGCAAAAGCTCAAAAGGAGGACCAGGAGCTTAAACAATATTTATCGATGAAAACGGCCTTACAACTTAAGAAACGAAAAATTCCAGGAACAAACTACTCCATATACTGCGATACATCTCAAGGAAGAGAACGACCATTCGTACCTGTAAGTCTAAGAAAGAAAATTTTTGACAGCCTGCATAATTTAAGTCACCCAGGACCTAGACCAACAATAAAACTAGTGACACAGCGCTTCGTTTGGCCAAACATCCGCCGGGACTGTAAGGTTTGGTCCAGAGAATGTTTGAAATGTCAGCGGAGTAAAGTAAGCAGGCATACCGTAACACCCATTAAGGAATTCAATGTGCCAACATCAAGGTTCATGCAGATACATATTGATATTGTAGGTCCATTACCTCTATGCACAAATTATCGTTATCTGTTAACTGCCATAGACCGATACACTCGATGGGTTGAAGCATATCCAATGCCGGACATTACATCAGAAACGGTAACACATGCATTTCTTTTATGTTGGGTCTCACGCTTCGGAGTTCCAGCACAAGTCACGAGTGACAGAGAAAGACAGTTTGACGCCTCACTATTTCGAAATGTCGCACAAACATGTGGAACCCAATTGATACAAACATCAGCTTATCACCCGCAATCAAATGGTTTAATCGAGACAGTACACAGGACATTGAAAGCAGCTCTAATGTGCCATGAGGATCATTCATGGATAGAGGCTTTACCATGGGTATTATTAGGACTTCGCTCAGCTGTTAAAAAAGACTTAAAAAATTCTAGCGCAGAACTCACCTATGGAGAACCTTTGAGACTTCCTGGTCAATTTTTTAAAGATCACACGGGCATATCAACTACAACCGTCATGGATAAATTACATAGGATCTTTAGAAATTTAAAGCCACAGCCTACGTCATCTCATAGCCCGAAAAAGAGTTTTATCCATAAAGACCTGGACAAGTCTAGTCATGTTTTCATCAGGCAAGATATGATAAAGCCGACTCTGACGCAACCTTATAAAGGACCTTACAAGGTTTTGGAAAGAGGAGACAAGACTTTTAAACTGGACGTTTTGGGCCAGCCAAAATCCTTTTCTAAAGACAGAGTGAAGCCTGCATACACGACTGCCGAAGAATGCACAACAGCAGAGCACGTCACATCTGAAAAATATACAACAAGACGAGGACGGCAGGTACGATTTCAGAATTACAAAGAATAATAATTTTCTTTCTTTTTCACCGTAGGGGGCTGTGCGGCGACACCCAAGTACAGCCCTGCATTAAATACGGGCCTGCAGCATTTGGGAATGCGCACGCATCAAGATGGCCGTCTCAGGCCTGAATAAAAGAACCCGCCATCGAAGCAAACGGCCTATTCTACCATTCACCAGCCAGGAGAGATATACAGCACGATATAAATATTGTACCTATATTTCACGGCGAATGAACAATAACAAACTATACCAAAACTGTTTCAATCCATAAACCGCTTCATATATATATATATATATATATATATATATATATATATATATATATATATATTTATTTATATTAATATATATATATATATATATATATATATATATGTTTCTCAATGGAATATTTAATTTAAAAATGTAACTGTCGGTGAACAAAAATATCTTTTGAATCATTCCAATCGGATAATCCGTACTCTCAACAAATGCATATCATCAAAGCGGCTAAATCTACTTTTTTTAAAAACTAATTAGTACGTCTCGCTTTTAATATGACCCGCATTTAGATAAAGTGACCATATGTCCCGATTTCGCCGGAACAATCCCGGATTTCCACCTTGTGTCTAGATGTTTTCAAAAAGCAATATTTGTCTTGTATTTAGATTTAGATCTTTCATCTCGGGATCTCGCGATTTTTCGAAAATTAAAATTCACAAAAATTATAGAAACAAACGAACAAGTGCTATTTTTAACTTCCCATAGGGTAGTTATAGTAATCGAAAGAAAATTGAAAATAAATTTTTTTGCATTTCTTTGCAAACGTTTTGGGGTTTCTGACATTTTGGCACACCTCAGAAAAAATGGATGTGTGTGTGTGTTTTGTGTGTCCGCATTTTTCAGTTCGCGTTTTCGGGCGCGCGGATCAACCGATTTTAACGGTTCAAAAAAATTCGATTTCTATTAATAAGGAGATGCGCTGATTAGTGTTTGGCAAAAGCAGGTCCAGCCGTTACAGAGATGAGGAGCAAAGAGTGCAGAAAATAGAAATCCAGTTTTTGAGAGAACAGAGCATCCGATTTGAAGGATCTAAAAAATATTCAATAAGTAATGATTGGGAGAAGTGGTTGTTAGGTTTTGGCAAAGGGAGGCCGAGCCATTTCGAAGATACAGAGCTAAATGTGCAATAAATGGTAGTTTTTGAGAGAACTAAGCGTCCGATTTGAATAACTTATATATATATATATATATATATATATATATATATATATATATATATATTAGGGTGGGCCGAATCATTATAGAAGTAAAATTAAGCGATATGGGCACCTTTTCATATGAAATATATGTGTTATTTAAATGAATTTTGACTTCAAAACCATATATCGCAAATAACTCTTTAGCCAGCGAAATTTTCAATAAAATACTGTTTTTAATAAGTTAATATATTAATTTAGGCATGTGAATAATTCAAATTGTGAGTTATATTTTGATTGATAGTTTGTACGGGGGTTTTTAAATCGGGTTTAGTTTGTTGTTATTTATTTCCATCAGAGTGCGCTAGTATTTTTTTATAATAATTCTCGAAGTTTCGAAAAGGATATATTAATGTGAAAAATTGGCATAAATCTTCATTCAGTTCTCCAGTTAGACGTGAAGTATCAATGGCGAATTCTTATTTAAATTCCGGCGCAAGTGCCAGTAATTTGAATCATATGCGCTCGCATGATCAAATTACATTTGGGGAAGCAAAAGAATTTACTGGAGTAAATCTTCCGACAAGTATGGAAATTATCAGGTATTATTTTTATTTGGCCGAAATATCAAAAAAACAAAATAAAATGTTTTCATATAAAACATTTACTCCAAATGTGGTAACGAAATTGATTCAGACGTGGGAAAAAATTGATATTCCAATTATGGAGAAACGAAGTATCGCTAGAAAATTGAACCGATTGATTGATAAATATAAAAGTACAAATAAAAGCAAGTCTACCCAAGCATCATTTCAGGAGTTTGTAGAATCCACGAAAGAATTATTTTATATTGGAAAATGCAAATGTGATTTGCGAAGATTACTGTGTTCCTGTGGACTGATCCCAGAACATTTACAAGCGTTTATGATGGATCAACATAATGAGAGGAAATCTACGATACCAGAATATATTATAAAAATTGAAGATGAAGTATCAGAATCTACAATAACTAGCAATATTACTCCAGGTGAGACATATACTCCAGATGTTGATTTTGATTCTAAAAGCAGTTCGGAAAGTTCACAAAATACCTCTCATATAAAACGTGGTCCATATAGTCGAAGATATAAGGCTCCAAGCTATGCCTTAATGTGCGACAGATTTGCAATTTCTGATAGAGTTGGTTCTGGCGTGGTGACGGCAATCCTGCGTGACCTGGGCATAACGGATGATTGGGGCAATCCTGTCATTATGGATAAAAATAAAAGCGTTCGTGAGAGGCAGAAAAATAGGCAAGCTCTACACAAACGATATGATTCTTCTGAATTAATAGCATTTTCATTCGACGGCCGAAAAAATGATTCTATTACCATGGAAAAAATCGATAAGAAGTTTCACCCACGAATGATTAAAGAAGCGCATTTAGTTATTTTAAAGGAACCGAATGGCCAATTGTTGGGTTACACAAAATTGGAAAATGAAGATTCGGAAAGTAAAGTAATCAAATTGAACGAGTTTTTCGCCGATAAAGGAATAGCTCTCGATTCTTTGATAGGCATATGTTGCGATGGTGAACCAGCAAATACAGGCGTGAAAAATGGTATTTTACGTCGATTTGAAATTCAGTTAAACAGGCCACTGCATTGGTTTGTGTGTCTTCTCCACTTTAACGAACTTCCACTTCGCCATTTATTTAACTATTTGGAAAAATCATTGACCACTGGACCACGAACAAAAACTGGAATATTAAGCAAACAAATTGAAACATGCGAAAATATACCGGTGAGTTATAACATATTTACTATTTTTTAATACCCTATGTTCAAATTCAATATAATTTATTTTTTCCTATATACTTCCAGCCGGTAAAAGACTTTGAAACAATCCCACTTGAAAATTTGGCTGATATAAGTCCTGCTGAATCGACAACTGACTCAAGTTATTTAATAAAAATAGCTAAAGCAGTTGCTTCTGGAGAAGTATCGACAGGCTTAGCTAATATGAAACCAGGGCCAATAGCACATTCCCGATGGCTCACGAAGGCTAGTAGGTTACTTCGGTTATATGTAACTACTAATAAGCCATCCAAAAATTTGAAAATTCTGGCAAACTACGTAATGAAAGTATATATTCCAATGTACTTTAACATTAAATATTACAACTCTGTGGTGTATGGTAGTATATTATTTTATAAATTTATTAGCTGGACGCAATATTTAGACTCGAATTTAAGACAAATTGTGAACAATGTTGCTAAAGAAAACGCATACTATGCTCACTCGGAAAATATTTTATTAGCAATGTTGTTTGATAATAAAAAGGAAATACGAGATTCAGCTATAAGAAAAATCTTATATTACCGTAATAATGTGGAAGACCTGACGCAATTGAGAGATTACAAAACACCCGAAATAAATTTCGAATGCACCGACTATACTAATATGATAGATATGGATGATTATTCAAATATATCCGAACCAGCCTTTACGCTAAATATTCCTCATGAACATCTAGTACAATATCTACAAAGCAATGAGTGTCCATGGAGTGACCCTAAAATTCCGGTCCACATTCAGGGAACTGAGAGACATGTTCAATTACTGGCTAATGTATCGAAACGCGTATTAGAGCAAAATCGCGAAGGTGTTATGACAGCGACACTACTATCTCGTGAAAAGCATCCTCGACTGGAAAGCAAGCAAGATTTCAGATATTAATTTATTTAAATTATATTAGCTAAATGTAAGAAATTTTATTTTAAATAAAAATGTAACTTAAAGAAATAAAAATGTTTTATTTAAACCATGTCATGTAAATAAATAATAGAATAAATATATGTCATTCCTAAAAACCCAAAAAACAATATTTTTCTACAAAAGTAGTTTGACCTGTTTCGATGCATGATTCTAGGTTAGGCTTACTCGCAAATGTATGATGTACCCGTAAGTTACTGATTTCAAAAAGCCGGAAAATGTTTTTAACCTGTTTCGATGCATGATTCTAGGTTAGGCTTACTCGCAAATGTCCCCTAGAAGTTTACTTGATGTAGTCTGATATACCCGTAAGTTACTGATTTCAAAAAGCCGGAAAATGTTTTTAACCTGTTTCGATGCATGATTCTAGGCTAGGCTTACTCGCAAATGTCCCCTAGAAGTTTACTTGATGTAGTCTGATGTACCCGTAAGTTACTGATTTCAAAAAGCCGGAAAATGTTTTTAACCTGTTTCGATGCATGATTCTAGGTTAGGCTTACTCGCAAATGTCCCCTAGAAGTTTACTTGATGTAGTCTGATGTACCCGTAAGTTACTGATTTCAAAAAGCCGGAAAATGTTTTTAACCTGTTTCGATGCATGATTCTAGGTTAGGCTTAATCGCAAATGTCCCCTAGAAGTTTACTTGATGTAGTCTGATGTACCCGTAAGTTACTGATTTCAAAAAGCCGGAAAATGTTTTTAACTTGTTTCGATGCATGATTCTAGGTTAGGCTTACTCGCAAATGTCCCCTAGAAGTTTACTTGATGTAGTCTGATGTACCCGTAAGTTACTGATTTCAAAAAGCCGGAAAATGTTTTTAACCTGTTTCGATGCATGATTCTAGGTTAGGCTTACTCGCAAATGTCCCCTAAAAGTTTACTAGATGTAGTTTGAAATTATATATAAATACTGAATATTTTGTTAAAAAGGAAATAAATATACTGAATATTTTATTATAAAAGAATCGAAATATTTATAGGTTGGAAGTTACTAATTATTTAGAGTATATTACAAAAATTAAATAAAAATAGCAACTTGCACGTATTTTGCACATTGACAACTTACACGTATTCTGCAAATTGACAACTTGCACGCATTCTGCAAATTGACAACTTGCACGTATTTTACACATTGACAACTTGCACGCATTTTGCATTATAGATAACTTATACGTACTTTGCTTATTAGCAACTTGTACGCATTTCCAAGAAATTTAGCAAAAAACATTCTCCCTATTTAGAATTTAATGAATTATATCATATATTTATATTAAAAAATTATGAAAAGTTTCTCTTAAAAACATATATTTCGTAAACTTACAAAATATTTATAACTATTCTCTTGACATTATGGTTATTGAAAGAAATAATGAATATTTCTAGTATTGGAATTTGTCGATAAGTTTTGATTTACGTGCTGACTCACGCACGTTGTACAAAATTGCTAGGTAGATACCGAAGAAGTGTCACATGTACAGCATGTACAAGTTTTCGACTGTCAAGCCTACTGATTGTGGCATGGTGCAATGCGACGGCTTAAGGCTTATGCTCTAATAGCGTGGGGTGACGTCAAGCCAACATGACGAATCCCCAAGCCAAGGGCTGAGTCTCAACGGATCGCAGCGTGGTAACTGCTCTGCCGAGTACAACACCCCGCCAGGTACCTAAGTCGTTTACAAACGATTCCGAGTCTCTACATCGAACTAGTAACCCATGATCGACCGCTATAGGCAAGACAGATATAACGGACGGATATCGCCCCTGTCCAGCGCCTCATTCGGCTAAAAATGGCTCGTGCGATAAACGGCGTGTGCCGAATACCTAATAAATCACATTGTATTGAGCCTTTCGACTCACGAGACTCCTAGAGATATCGTTGCTTACTTTGTCTAGAAAGGATACGGCCTTAGAGGCGTTCAGGCATAATCCCACGGATGGTAGCTTCGCACCACCGGCCGCTCGACCGAGTGCGTGAACCAAATGTCCGAACCTGCGGTTCCTCTCGTACTGAGCAGGATTACTATCGCAACGACGATTCATCAGTAGGGTAAAACTAACCTGTCTCACGACGGTCTAAACCCAGCTCACGTTCCCTATTTGTGGGTGAACAATCCAACGCTTGGCGAATTCTGCTTCGCAATGATAGGAAGAGCCGACATCGAAAGATCAAAAAGCAACGTCGCTATGAACGCTTGGCTGCCACAAGCCAGTTATCCCTGTGGTAACTTTTCTGACACCTCTTGCTGAAAACTCTTCAAGCCAAAAGGATCGATAGGCCATGCTTTCGCAGTCCCTGTGCACACTGAACAACGGGATCAAGCCAGCATTTGCCCTTTTGCTCTACGCGAGGTTTCTGTCCTCGCTGAGCTGGCCTTAGGACACCTGCGTTATTATTTGACAGATGTACCGCCCCAGTCAAACTCCCCGCCTAGCAGTTTCCTCGAATCGGATCACGCTAGAGTATTGTTGGCGATCGGCGCAATGGCTCACACCACTCTTATGCGCTTGGCTCTAGAAAACCGTGACAGTCGGAACGCAAGTTTTCGACGCACGCTTTCCGCCCAATCGAGTAAGTAAAGAAACGAAGAAAGTAGTGGTATTTCACCGACGATATTACTATCTCCCACTTATGCTACACCTTTCATGTCTTCTTACAATGCCAGACTAGAGTCAAGCTCAACAGGGTCTTCTTTCCCCGCTAATTTTTCCAAGCCCGTTGCCTTGGCAGTGGTTTTGCTAGAAAGTAAATAGGGACATTCATTTCATTCATTCATTATTTATTCTTATTCTGTATAGCTCGAGCTTTCACTCATTGCTATGTAGCGTCTACTTAATAATTG
>NW_020538040.1:117056768-117061710 GCF_003426905.1 Ctenocephalides felis
TAAGGGCATCACAGACCTGTTATTGCTCAATTTCGTGCGACTAAATGTCGCCTGTCCCTCTAAGAAGATATATTTGTACGCCGGTAGTGAGAACCACAACCAACAACGACCGAAGCCGAAGCGGAGGGTCTTTGCGATACCAGAAAGTACGTCTATTTAGCAGGCTAGAGTCTCGTTCGTTATCAGAATTAACCAGACAAATCACTCCACCAACTAAGAACGGCCATGCACCACCACCCACCGAATCAAGAAAGAGCTCTCAATCTGTCAATCCTTCCGGTGTCTGGA
Source organism: Ctenocephalides felis (assembly GCF_003426905.1). NCBI lineage: Eukaryota > Metazoa > Arthropoda > Insecta > Siphonaptera > Pulicidae > Ctenocephalides > Ctenocephalides felis. Next base: position 117,057,057 of record NW_020538040.1, read on the forward strand.
CCTGGTGAGGTTTCCCGTGTTGAGTCAAATTAAGCCGCAGGCTCCACTCCTTGTAGTGCCCTTCCGTCAATTCCTTTAAGTTTCAGCTTTGCAACCATACTTCCCCCGGAACCCAAAGCTTTGGTTTCCCGGAAGCTGCCCGCCGAGTCATCGGAGGAACTTCGGCGGATCGCTAGCTGGCATCGTTTATGGTTAGAACTAGGGCGGTATCTGATCGCCTTCGAACCTCTAACTTTCGTTCTTGATTGATGAAAACACATTTGGCAAATGCTTTCGCTTCTGTCCGTCTTGCGACGATCCAAGAATTTCACCTCTAACGTCGCAATACGAATGCCCCAGTTGTCCCTATTAATCATTACCTCGGAATTCCGAAAACCAACAAAATAGAACCGAGGTCCTATTCCATTATTCCATGCACACAATATTCAGGCGAATGAGCCTGCTTTAAGCACTCTAATTTGTTCAAAGTAAACGTACCGGCCCACCTCGACACTCGGTGAAGAGCACCTTGGTAGGATTTTGAGTTGGGCCGCCTTTTTACGGGCTAAGCCCACCGGTAGGACGTCCCACAGACATGCCAGTTGAACACCGCGAGCGGTGAACCGACAGTGTGGGACACAGATTCAACTACGAGCTTTTTAACCGCAACAACTTTAATATACGCTATTAGAGCTGGAATTACCGCGGCTGCTGGCACCAGACTGGCCCTCTAATAGATCCTCGTTAAAGGATTTAAAGTGTACTCATTCCGATTACGGGGCCTCGGATGAGTCCCGTATCGTTATTTTTCGTCACTACCTCCCCGTGCCGGGAGTGGGTAATTTGCGCGCCTGCTGCCTTCCTTGGATGTGGTAGCCGTTTCTCAGGCTCCCTCTCCGGAATCGAACCCTGATTCCCCGTTACCCGTAACAACCATGGTAGTCGCAGAAACTACCATCGACAGTTGATAAGGCAGACATTTGAAAGATGCGTCGCCGGTACTAGACCGTGCGATCGGCACAAAGTTATTCAGAGTCACCAAGTCAAACGGTGAGCAAGGCAAGCCCGCCACCGATTGGTTTTGATCTAATAAAAGCATTCCTTCCATCTCTGGTCGGAACTCTATTTGCATGTATTAGCTCTAGAATTACCACAGTTATCCAAGTAATGTGGGTACGATCTAAGGAACCATAACTGATGTAATGAGCCATTCGCGGTTTCACCTTAATGTGGCTTGCACTGAGACATGCATGGCTTAATCTTTGAGACAAGCATATACTACTGGCAGGATCAACCAGGGTGCTATATATATAATAGCATAGTGCGTAAATGTCCCTCGGCGTCACCCGAGAGACCACACTTTGTATAGAAAAGTTCGATGAATATTTCTAAACAACGAATTTTCTTACATATATATATCTGAGTCGTACGATATTCCCTGGACATGACGAACAGTTTACATCGCGACTTGATATTTTATATATTCTGCGCTTACACAGAGGCTAGACCTTTAACAACCGTCGAAACGGCGGTCCGTACATGAAATTTGCGGTCCGCAGACCCAGTTAATTTCAAACAGTCTCTTTACCCTTCGTTAGATTGAAAACGTCGGGGCGAATTCATTATAAGAATTCATCGTTATAACTAACTTTTATTCTCGCTCGGAGAGTATTGAGTTGATTGCATTTGTATATTTTATTTTCCGCATAAGAGTCTTTGCGTCAACGACACATGCCCGCGGATATGCTGTACAGTATGGTTGAACACTTATAAATAAGGTCCAGAACCCGGCCGTAAACCGACATCCGAACATATACGGCGTATATTATTCTAGACACGGTCTACGACAGTTTGACCTGCAGCGACGGGTCGCCTCGGGTTACCGTGCGAACCATCACCGCGATGGTCTGGACAGGCTATATGGCGGGTCGCAAGAAAATAAATTCTCTAGGACGCGCAACCACTTTAGCAATTTTAGAGCACGTTGTGGTCCAAAACAAACGTCCTCGCTTTAAAATTGAAATATGAATATTTCACTGTGTGTGAGATTGAAAAATCTGCTTTCGCTGATTTTTCATTTTCTTAAAACAACGCAATGAAGCGAATGTTCAAATTCGCACAATTTGAATAAAATGTGCAGAGTATATAGAATACTAACGCAAGCGTTTACTACAATCGACTTTAAAACACTAGACTTTCATCTAGCGCCCAAAGAATTGATTGAGCTATGCGTTTAAAGTATAATATTCAAAAAGAACGCCGTTTTCACAACGAACTTCGTCATTCGCTCAGGCATCTGGCGATACCGAGCAGATATACATGGCAGTGCTCTCACACAATGCATAAGAGCGCTAAGCGGTTGTAAACTGCGTCACGCTGCTTTTGCACACTGCGCAATATTTTGCGACTAGCTCCGGTCAAACGTTAATGAAACGAATGATCATTGCCAGAGGCTTTTGCCCACAGTATATTATACTATGGGAGCGCACAACATTTAGTCTGCAACATTATATTGCGACATATAGCACACGTTTCATTCACTTAATAGTAAATGTACGTTAATGATCCTTCCGCAGGTTCACCTACGGAAACCTTGTTACGACTTTTACTTCCTCTAAATAATCAAGTTTGGTTATCTTCCCAGCAACATCGGCAATGTCGAAACGCTGCCGCGCACCGGTCCGAAGACCTCACTAAATAATTCAATCGGTAGTAGCGACGGGCGGTGTGTACAAAGGGCAGGGACATAATCAACGCAAGCTTATGACTCGCGCTTACTAGGAATTCCTCGTTCATGGGGAAGAATTGCAAGCCCCAATCCCTAGCACGAAGAGGCTTCAACGGATTACCCGGACCTTTCGGCCAAGGAAAACCTGCTGATCTCTTCAGTGTAGCGCGCGTGCGGCCCAGAACATCTAAGGGCATCACAGACCTGTTATTGCTCAATTTCGTGCGACTAAATGTCGCCTGTCCCTCTAAGAAGATATATTTGTACGCCGGTAGTGAGAACCACAACCAACAACGACCGAAGCCGAAGCGGAGGGTCTTTGCGATACCAGAAAGTACGTCTATTTAGCAGGCTAGAGTCTCGTTCGTTATCAGAATTAACCAGACAAATCACTCCACCAACTAAGAACGGCCATGCACCACCACCCACCGAATCAAGAAAGAGCTCTCAATCTGTCAATCCTTCCGGTGTCTGGACCTGGTGAGGTTTCCCGTGTTGAGTCAAATTAAGCCGCAGGCTCCACTCCTTGTAGTGCCCTTCCGTCAATTCCTTTAAGTTTCAGCTTTGCAAACCATACTTCCCCCGGAACCAAAAGCTTTGGTTTCCCGGAAGCTGCCCGCCGAGTCATCGGAGGAACTTCGGCGGATCGCTAGCTGGCATCGTTTATGGTTAGAACTAGGGCGGTATCTGATCGCCTTCGAACCTCTAACTTTCGTTCTTGATTGATGAAAACACATTTGGCAAATGCTTTCGCTTCTGTCCGTCTTGCGACGATCCAAGAATTTCACCTCTAACGTCGCAATACGAATCCCCAGTTGTCCCTATTAATCATTACCTCGGAATTCCGAAAACCAACAAAATAGAACCGAGGTCCTATTCCATTATTCCATGCACACAATATTCAGGCGAATGAGCCTGCTTTAAGCACTCTAATTTGTTCAAAGTAAACGTACCGGCCCACCTCGACACTCGGTGAAGAGCACCTTGGTAGGATTTTGAGTTGGGCCGCCTTTTTACGGGCTAAGCCCACCGGTAGGACGTCCCACAGACATGCCAGTTGAACACCGCGAGCGGTGAACCGACAGTGTGGGACACAGATTCAACTACGAGCTTTTTAACCGCAACAACTTTAATATACGCTATTAGAGCTGGAATTACCGCGGCTGCTGGCACCAGACTGGCCCTCTAATAGATCCTCGTTAAAGGATTTAAAGTGTACTCATTCCGATTACGGGGCCTCGGATGAGTCCCGTATCGTTATTTTTCGTCACTACCTCCCCGTGCCGGGAGTGGGTAATTTGCGCGCCTGCTGCCTTCCTTGGATGTGGTAGCCGTTTCTCAGGCTCCCTCTCCGGAATCGAACCCTGATTCCCCGTTACCCGTAACAACCATGGTAGTCGCAGAAACTACCATCGACAGTTGATAAGGCAGACATTTGAAAGATGCGTCGCCGGTACTAGACCGTGCGATCGGCACAAAGTTATTCAGAGTCACCAAGTCAAACGGTGAGCAAGGCAAGCCCGCCACCGATTGGTTTTGATCTAATAAAAGCATTCCTTCCATCTCTGGTCGGAACTCTATTTGCATGTATTAGCTCTAGAATTACCACAGTTATCCAAGTAATGTGGGTACGATCTAAGGAACCATAACTGATGTAATGAGCCATTCGCGGTTTCACCTTAATGTGGCTTGCACTGAGACATGCATGGCTTAATCTTTGAGACAAGCATATACTACTGGCAGGATCAACCAGGGTGCTATATATATAATAGCATAGTGCGTAAATGTCCCTCGGCGTCACCCGAGAGACCACACTTTGTATAGAAAAGTTCGATGAATATTTCTAAACAACGAATTTTCTTACATATATATATCTGAGTCGTACGATATTCCTGGACATGACGAACAGTTTACATCGCGACTTGATATTTTATATATTCTGCGGCT
>NW_020538040.1:117061810-117136918 GCF_003426905.1 Ctenocephalides felis
TTACAATTAGTACACCGTAAAGCTTTCGCGTTTCGGTCCGAGATACAAAATCTCGTTTCAAAATTGAAATATGAATATTTCACTGTGTGTGAGATTGAAAAATCTGCTTTCGCTGATTTTTCATTTTCTTAAAACAACGCAATGAAGCGAATGTTCAAATTCGCACAATTTGAATAAAATGTGCAGAGTATATAGAATACTAACGCAAGCGTTTACTACAATCGACTTTAAAACACTAGACTTTCATCTAGCGCCCAAAGAATTGATTGAGCTATGCGTTTAAAGTATAATATTCAAAAAGAACGCCGTTTTCACAACGAACTTCGTCATTCGCTCAGGCATCTGGCGATACCGAGCAGATATACATGGCAGTGCTCTCACACAATGCATAAGAGCGCTAAGCGGTTGTAAACTGCGTCACGCTGCTTTTGCACACTGCGCAATATTTTGCGACTAGCTCCGGTCAAACGTTAATGAAACGAATGATCATTGCCAGAGGCTTTTGCCCACAGTATATTATACTATGGGAGCGCACAACATTTAGTCTGCAACATTATATTGCGACATATAGCACACGTTTCATTCACTTAATAGTAAATGTACGTTAATGATCCTTCCGCAGGTTCACCTACGGAAACCTTGTTACGACTTTTACTTCCTCTAAATAATCAAGTTTGGTTATCTTCCCAGCAACATCGGCAATGTCGAAACGCTGCCGCGCACCGGTCCGAAGACCTCACTAAATAATTCAATCGGTAGTAGCGACGGGCGGGTGTGTACAAAGGGCAGGGACATAATCAACGCAAGCTTATGACTCGCGCTTACTAGGAATTCCTCGTTCATGGGGAAGAATTGCAAGCCCCAATCCCTAGCACGAAGAGGCTTCAACGGATTACCCGGACCTTTCGGCCAAGGAAAACCTGCTGATCTCTTCAGTGTAGCGCGCGTGCGGCCCAGAACATCTAAGGGCATCACAGACCTGTTATTGCTCAATTTCGTGCGACTAAATGTCGCCTGTCCCTCTAAGAAGATATATTTGTACGCCGGTAGTGAGAACCACAACCAACAACGACCGAAGCCGAAGCGGAGGGTCTTTGCGATACCAGAAAGTACGTCTATTTAGCAGGCTAGAGTCTCGTTCGTTATCAGAATTAACCAGACAAATCACTCCACCAACTAAGAACGGCCATGCACCACCACCCACCGAATCAAGAAAGAGCTCTCAATCTGTCAATCCTTCCGGTGTCTGGACCTGGTGAGGTTTCCCGTGTTGAGTCAAATTAAGCCGCAGGCTCCACTCCTTGTAGTGCCCTTCCGTCAATTCCTTTAAGTTTCAGCTTTGCAACCATACTTCCCCCGGAACCCAAAAGCTTTGGTTTCCCGGAAGCTGCCCGCCGAGTCATCGGAGGAACTTCGGCGGATCGCTAGCTGGCATCGTTTATGGTTAGAACTAGGGCGGTATCTGATCGCCTTCGAACCTCTAACTTTCGTTCTTGATTGATGAAAACACATTTGGCAAATGCTTTCGCTTCTGTCCGTCTTGCGACGATCCAAGAATTTCACCTCTAACGTCGCAATACGAATGCCCCCAGTTGTCCCTATTAATCATTACCTCGGAATTCCGAAAACCAACAAAATAGAACCGAGGTCCTATTCCATTATTCCATGCACACAATATTCAGGCGAATGAGCCTGCTTTAAGCACTCTAATTTGTTCAAAGTAAACGTACCGGCCCACCTCGACACTCGGTGAAGAGCACCTTGGTAGGATTTTGAGTTGGGCCGCCTTTTTACGGGCTAAGCCCACCGGTAGGACGTCCCACAGACATGCCAGTTGAACACCGCGAGCGGTGAACCGACAGTGTGGGACACAGATTCAACTACGAGCTTTTTAACCGCAACAACTTTAATATACGCTATTAGAGCTGGAATTACCGCGGCTGCTGGCACCAGACTGGCCCTCTAATAGATCCTCGTTAAAGGATTTAAAGTGTACTCATTCCGATTACGGGGCCTCGGATGAGTCCCGTATCGTTATTTTTCGTCACTACCTCCCCGTGCCGGGAGTGGGTAATTTGCGCGCCTGCTGCCTTCCTTGGATGTGGTAGCCGTTTCTCAGGCTCCCTCTCCGGAATCGAACCCTGATTCCCCGTTACCCGTAACAACCATGGTAGTCGCAGAAACTACCATCGACAGTTGATAAGGCAGACATTTGAAAGATGCGTCGCCGGTACTAGACCGTGCGATCGGCACAAAGTTATTCAGAGTCACCAAGTCAAACGGTGAGCAAGGCAAGCCCGCCACCGATTGGTTTTGATCTAATAAAAGCATTCCTTCCATCTCTGGTCGGAACTCTATTTGCATGTATTAGCTCTAGAATTACCACAGTTATCCAAGTAATGTGGGTACGATCTAAGGAACCATAACTGATGTAATGAGCCATTCGCGGTTTCACCTTAATGTGGCTTGCACTGAGACATGCATGGCTTAATCTTTGAGACAAGCATATACTACTGGCAGGATCAACCAGGGTGCTATATATATAATAGCATAGTGCGTAAATGTCCCTCGGCGTCACCCGAGAGACCACACTTTGTATAGAAAAGTTCGATGAATATTTCTAAACAACGAATTTTCTTACATATATATATCTGAGTCGTACGATATTCCCTGGACATGACGAACAGTTTACATCGCGACTTGATATTTTATATATTCTGCGCTTACACAGAGGCTAGACCTTTAACAACCGTCGAAACGGCGGTCCGTACATGAAATTTGCGGTCCGCAGACCCAGTTAATTTCAAACAGTCTCTTTACCCTTCGTTAGATTGAAAACGTCGGGGCGAATTCATTATAAGAATTCATCGTTATAACTAACTTTTATTCTCGCTCGGAGAGTATTGAGTTGATTGCATTTGTATATTTTATTTTCCGCATAAGAGTCTTTGCGTCAACGACACATGCCCGCGGATATGCTGTACAGTATGGTTGAACACTTATAAATAAGGTCCAGAACCCGGCCGTAAACCGACATCCGAACATATACGGCGTATATTATTCTAGACACGGTCTACGACAGTTTGACCTGCAGCGACGGGTCGCCTCGGGTTACCGTGCGAACCATCACCGCGATGGTCTGGACAGGCTATATGGCGGGTCGCAAGAAAATAAATTCTCTAGGACGCGCAACCACTTTAGCAATTTTAGAGCACGTTGTGGTCCAAAAACAAACGTCCTCGCTTTAAAATTGAAATATGAATATTTCACTGTGTGTGAGATTGAAAAATCTGCTTTCGCTGATTTTTCATTTTCTTAAAACAACGCAATGAAGCGAATGTTCAAATTCGCACAATTTGAATAAAATGTGCAGAGTATATAGAATACTAACGCAAGCGTTTACTACAATCGACTTTAAAACACTAGACTTTCATCTAGCGCCCAAAGAATTGATTGAGCTATGCGTTTAAAGTATAATATTCAAAAAGAACGCCGTTTTCACAACGAACTTCGTCATTCGCTCAGGCATCTGGCGATACCGAGCAGATATACATGGCAGTGCTCTCACACAATGCATAAGAGCGCTAAGCGGTTGTAAACTGCGTCACGCTGCTTTTGCACACTGCGCAATATTTTGCGACTAGCTCCGGTCAAACGTTAATGAAACGAATGATCATTGCCAGAGGCTTTTGCCCACAGTATATTATACTATGGGAGCGCACAACATTTAGTCTGCAACATTATATTGCGACATATAGCACACGTTTCATTCACTTAATAGTAAATGTACGTTAATGATCCTTCCGCAGGTTCACCTACGGAAACCTTGTTACGACTTTTACTTCCTCTAAATAATCAAGTTTGGTTATCTTCCCAGCAACATCGGCAATGTCGAAACGCTGCCGCGCACCGGTCCGAAGACCTCACTAAATAATTCAATCGGTAGTAGCGACGGGCGGTGTGTACAAAGGGCAGGGACATAATCAACGCAAGCTTATGACTCGCGCTTACTAGGAATTCCTCGTTCATGGGGAAGAATTGCAAGCCCCAATCCCTAGCACGAAGAGGCTTCAACGGATTACCCGGACCTTTCGGCCAAGGAAAACCTGCTGATCTCTTCAGTGTAGCGCGCGTGCGGCCCAGAACATCTAAGGGCATCACAGACCTGTTATTGCTCAATTTCGTGCGACTAAATGTCGCCTGTCCCTCTAAGAAGATATATTTGTACGCCGGTAGTGAGAACCACAACCAACAACGACCGAAGCCGAAGCGGAGGGTCTTTGCGATACCAGAAAGTACGTCTATTTAGCAGGCTAGAGTCTCGTTCGTTATCAGAATTAACCAGACAAATCACTCCACCAACTAAGAACGGCCATGCACCACCACCCACCGAATCAAGAAAGAGCTCTCAATCTGTCAATCCTTCCGGTGTCTGGACCTGGTGAGGTTTCCCGTGTTGAGTCAAATTAAGCCGCAGGCTCCACTCCTTGTAGTGCCCTTCCGTCAATTCCTTTAAGTTTCAGCTTTGCAACCATACTTCCCCCGGAACCCAAAAGCTTTGGTTTCCCGGAAGCTGCCCGCCGAGTCATCGGAGGAACTTCGGCGGATCGCTAGCTGGCATCGTTTATGGTTAGAACTAGGGCGGTATCTGATCGCCTTCGAACCTCTAACTTTCGTTCTTGATTGATGAAAACACATTTGGCAAATGCTTTCGCTTCTGTCCGTCTTGCGACGATCCAAGAATTTCACCTCTAACGTCGCAATACGAATGCCCCCAGTTGTCCCTATTAATCATTACCTCGGAATTCCGAAAACCAACAAAATAGAACCGAGGTCCTATTCCATTATTCCATGCACACAATATTCAGGCGAATGAGCCTGCTTTAAGCACTCTAATTTGTTCAAAGTAAACGTACCGGCCCACCTCGACACTCGGTGAAGAGCACCTTGGTAGGATTTTGAGTTGGGCCGCCTTTTTACGGGCTAAGCCCACCGGTAGGACGTCCCACAGACATGCCAGTTGAACACCGCGAGCGGTGAACCGACAGTGTGGGACACAGATTCAACTACGAGCTTTTTAACCGCAACAACTTTAATATACGCTATTAGAGCTGGAATTACCGCGGCTGCTGGCACCAGACTGGCCCTCTAATAGATCCTCGTTAAAGGATTTAAAGTGTACTCATTCCGATTACGGGGCCTCGGATGAGTCCCGTATCGTTATTTTTCGTCACTACCTCCCCGTGCCGGGAGTGGGTAATTTGCGCGCCTGCTGCCTTCCTTGGATGTGGTAGCCGTTTCTCAGGCTCCCTCTCCGGAATCGAACCCTGATTCCCCGTTACCCGTAACAACCATGGTAGTCGCAGAAACTACCATCGACAGTTGATAAGGCAGACATTTGAAAGATGCGTCGCCGGTACTAGACCGTGCGATCGGCACAAAGTTATTCAGAGTCACCAAGTCAAACGGTGAGCAAGGCAAGCCCGCCACCGATTGGTTTTGATCTAATAAAAGCATTCCTTCCATCTCTGGTCGGAACTCTATTTGCATGTATTAGCTCTAGAATTACCACAGTTATCCAAGTAATGTGGGTACGATCTAAGGAACCATAACTGATGTAATGAGCCATTCGCGGTTTCACCTTAATGTGGCTTGCACTGAGACATGCATGGCTTAATCTTTGAGACAAGCATATACTACTGGCAGGATCAACCAGGGTGCTATATATATAATAGCATAGTGCGTAAATGTCCCTCGGCGTCACCCGAGAGACCACACTTTGTATAGAAAAGTTCGATGAATATTTCTAAACAACGAATTTTCTTACATATATATATCTGAGTCGTACGATATTCCCTGGACATGACGAACAGTTTACATCGCGACTTGATATTTTATATATTCTGCGCTTACACAGAGGCTAGACCTTTAACAACCGTCGAAACGGCGGTCCGTACATGAAATTTGCGGTCCGCAGACCCAGTTAATTTCAAACAGTCTCTTTACCCTTCGATAGATTGAAAACGTCGGGGCGAATTCATTATAAGAATTCATCGTTATAACTAACTTTTATTCTCGCTCGGAGAGTATTGAGTTAATTGCATTTGTATATTTTATTTTCCGCATAAGAGTCTTTGCGTCAACGACACATGCCCGCGGATATGCTGTACAGTATGGTTGAACACTTATAAATAAGGTCCAGAACCCGGCCGTAAACCGACATCCGAACATATACGGCGTATATTATTCTAGACACGGTCTACGACAGTTTGATCTACAGCGACGGGTCGCCTCGGGTTACCGTGCGAACCATCACCGCGATGGTCTGGACAGGCTATATGGCGGGTCGCAAGAAAATAAATTCTCTAGGACGCACAACCACTTTAGCAATTTTAGAGCACGTTGTGGTCCAAAAACAAACGTCCTCGCTTTAAAATTGAAATATGAATATTTCACTGTGTGTGAGATTGAAAAATCTGCTTTCGCTGATTTTTCATTTTCTTAAACAACGCAATGAAGCGAATGTTCAAATTCGCACAATTTGAATAAAATGTGCAGAGTATATAGAATACTAACGCAAGCGTTTACTACAATCGACTTTAAAACACTAGACTTTCATCTAGCGCCCAAAGAATTGATTGAGCTATGCGTTTAAAGTATAATATTCAAAAAGAACGCCGTTTTCACAACGAACTTCGTCATTCGCTCAGGCATCTGGCGATACCGAGCAGATATACATGGCAGTGCTCTCACACAATGCATAAGAGCGCTAAGCGGTTGTAAACTGCGTCACGCTGCTTTTGCACACTGCGCAATATTTTGCGACTAGCTCCGGTCAAACGTTAATGAAACGAATGATCATTGCCAGAAGCTTTTGCCCACAGTATATTATACTATAGGAGCGCACTTGATTACAGCAATAATTTGTCGAGTAATCACAAGATTTCATATTTGTGGTCCGCAGACCCAAATAATTTCAACTCGCTTCGATCAAACGTTCATAAAACGAAAGACCATCGCTGCGAGAAGCTTTGCTAGTTCTGCTATATTCACATATATTTGACCGTAGTCAATTTGTAAAATCCTATATTATTAAAATATATAGATTTTATATTTGCGGTCCGCAGACCCAAATAATTTTAACTCGCTCCGATCAAACGTTCATAAAACGAAAGACCATCGCTGCGAGAAGCTTTGCTAGTTCTGCTATATTCACATATATTTGACCGTAGTCAATTTGTAAAATTCTATATTATTAAAATATATAGATTTCATATTTGCGGTCCGCAGACCCAAATAATTTCAACTCTCTCTGATCGAACGTTTAAAAACGAATGATCCTACCACCAGTTATCTATAGCCGCAAACCAGCATCCGAATATATACGGGGTATATAATTCTAGATGTGGCTCACAACATTATTAAAAGTTACGCTAATATATCATTGACAGACTAAAAGTATCGAATATGATGTAAAAACTACACCGGGGAATGATATCCGTATCCGCCCGAACAACATAGCGTACTTTAGCCTGAGCTTGCTCGCATCGCACTCGACACGACCTATTCCCCTATATAAGGCGCGCGGCCACAGCGTAGGTATTTGACTGAGTCCCAAGCGATGTGCATTTGACCTGCGGCGAGGGCGTGCTCGCGCTTACGGTGTGAATCGTCAAGACAAAAGTCTGGAAAAATTTCGAACTGTGAACCCTTATGATAGAAAAATTTTTGTCGAAAATTTTGTTAGATGTTCAAACAGTTTTATATATATGGACAATATGAATTATAGTTAATTATTGAGTTTTTAGGTGTTTTTTGGGTTTTTTTAAACTTTTGTATAAAATTATGTATTTATTGATTTTTATAGATCTCAATGAATATAAAACGAATTTATATATAGTTATATTATTTTTTATAATTATTTGTTTAAATTTTCTAATTTTACAATAAATGTTCAAACCAGTTTTCCTCGATTTTCTCTTAAACCGTAAAAGATACAAAAAAACTTTGTTCGTACGAAAGATGCAGAATAAAATTACGAATAAAATGGTATATAAATGGTTAGGTGTGTTCATATAATTTTCTCTAGATTTTCCGATTTTTCCAAATTTTCACGACGGCAACTCGCCTGTAGGCTACACCGTGCAAAATTCGAAGTTGTGATGTATGGAAAAAGAACAAAGAATTTTGAGGCCTTTCTAATGATGTATAATAGTTTATATGTTTTCTTTAGAGAAATATCGAATCGTGAGGAGTATTGCTCCAACCTAGCCGCACTTTGCATTTTGACAAGTTAACAACTACACAGATTGCCTTATACTGTCTAAACCGTAAAAGATACAAAAAAACTTTGTTCGTACGAAAGATGCAGAATAAAATTACGAATAAAATGGTATATAAATGGTTAGGTGTGTTCATATAATTTTCTCTAGATTTTCCGATTTTTCCAAATTTTCACGACGGCAACTCGCCTGTAGGCTACACCGTGCAAAATTCGAAGTTGTGATGTATGGAAAAAGAACTAAGAATTTTGAGACCTTTCTAATGATGTATAATAGTTTATATGTTTTCTTTAGAGAAATATCAAATCGTGAGGAGTATTGCTCCAACCTAGCCGCACTTTGCATTTTGACAAGTTAACATCTTCACATATTGCTCTATAACATCAAAACCGTAAAAGATACGAAAAAACTTTGTTCGTACGAAAGATGCAGAATAAAATTACGAATAAAATGGTATATAAATGGTTAGGTGTGTTCATATAATTTTCTCTAGATTTTCCGATTTTTCCAAATTTTCACGACGGCAACTCGCCTGTAGGCTACACCGTGCAAAATTCGAAGTTGTGATGTATGGAAAAAGAACTAAGAATTTTGAGACCTTTCTAATGATGTATAATAGTTTATATGTTTTCTTTAGAGAAATATCGAATCGTGAGGAGTATTGCTCCAACCTAGCCGCACTTTGCATTTTGACAAGTTAACAACTACACAGATTGCCTTATACTGTCTAAACCGTAAAAGATACAAAAAAACTTTGTTCGTACGAAAGATGCAGAATAAAATTACGAATAAAACGGTATATAAATGGTTAGGTGTGTTCATATAATTTTCTCTAGATTTTCCGATTTTTCCAAATTTTCACGACGGCAACTCGCCTGTAGGCTACACCGTGCAAAATTCGAAGTTGTGATGTATGGAAAAAGAACTAAGAATTTTGAGACCTTTCTAATGATGTATAATAGTTTATATGTTTTCTTTAGAGAAATATCGAATCGTGAGGAGTATTGCTCCAACCTAGCCGCACTTTGCATTTTGACAAGTTAACATTATCACATATTGCTCTATAACATCAAAACCGTAAAAGATACGAAAAAACTTTGTTCGTACGAAAGATGCAGAATAAAATTATGAATAAAATGGTATAGGAATGGTTAAGTGTGTTCATATAATTTTCTCGAGATTTTCCGATTTTCCTGAAATTTTACGACGGCAACTCGCCTGTAGGCCACACCGTTCGGAATTCGAAGTTGCGATGTATGGGAAAAAAACTAAGAATTTTGAGACCTTTCTAACGATGTATAATAGTTTATATGTTTTCTTTAGAGAAATATCGAATCGTGAGGAGTGTTGCTCTAACCTATCCGCACTTTGCATTTTGACAAGTTAACAACTACACAGATTGCCTTATACTGTCTAAACCGTAAAAGATACAAAAAAACTTTGTTTGTACAAAAGATGCAGAATAAAATTACGAATAAAATGATGTATAACTCGATATATGTCATAATATATTTTTCATGAGATTTTTCAATTTTTACTTTAAATTAAAAAATGTTTGAAATTTTTCGCTGACTTTAAATTCATTTGCGGGTTATGCTTTTTTTACAATATTGTTTCAAATGATGTAAAAAGTTAAATTAGCGAGGTGCCTCAATATGCAAAAAATTGGCCCACTCTAATATATATATATATACTAGATAACCCGACATACGTTGTCCTGTACCCATCTCTACAATTCAAAAGTTCAATTTTTTTAATTACCTTTACTGATATCTACAAATCAGATAAAAAATATTATGATTTCTACACTACAGTTTATACCGAAATATACCACTGCTTTAAATAAAATTATAAGCCCCAGTTCACTTAACTCTTTAATTATACTGTGAAATTCAAATCAGCCACGTAAAACCATCAAACAAACAAATATTGAAATATGTTCAATAAATTAGTATATTCGAAATATACACTACAATTAATACCAAGATTATCTAATATTTTTAGTCATACCTGTAAATATAGATGTACAAATAAATGGTATTTTATTTATTCAGTATTCACGACTAAACATTGATTTTTCAAATTTATCACACACAAAATCATCGTCTGCCTTTGTGATGTATTTATGGTCATAGCATGAGATACATGTGTTGAAAATTGAAGTTTTTTAAAAGGTGTAACAAATTCAGAAAAATTAATGTATAGCATTTGCGGTAAAGGTACAATTTCACCATGGATTTTTCTACCCAAAATAATTGCTTAATAATGTTGCCTATTATTTTTATAATTTCGTACCATATTTTAACTGGCTTTTACTAATTTCAATTCTATATTATATTTTTCTCACTAATAATTTAATATAAATTATTACTTAAGTTCATATTTGAAGTGAATTAATTTGTCAAAACGTGTTCATATGTGCTCTATTCAACCTACAATCAACAAAATTATGGAGAGCAAAAAAGCGTGTGCCCTGCGATTTTTTTACTGTGCTCCAATTTGCTTGATATTTTGGAAATCGGCTAATCTTAATCTTAAGTTCTGAAGTGAAAACAATTTGCACTCTGTTACCACCCCCCGCATTAATTGGATTATAACTCTTTCAATTCTGATTTTATCAGAACTTGTAATATACTATTTTAAACGTAGTTAAACGAGCTACAACTTTCTTTATCATAAATTTTACCGTAAAGGTCTCGAAAGACACTTTGGTTGGACAGCCGCGCACTTTTTAATTATGAGTTTTTTGAAAATCATTTGTACTAAAGTTGTGGTATTTTCTAGAATCCATCAAGATCTCGTAAACCAAGTTAATTCTAGATGAAATACGATTATTTTTTATTTTGGTGGAAATGGCACTCATAAACTATTTGATCTAAATGAAAATAACGTTTTATGCGTCTTTTATTTGCAGCATTTTAAAGCTTACTGTGAGAACCCCATTTTCATATCTAGCTTAATATTGTTCCTAGAACACTATAAAACAGCGATATAAGATTTTAATTTATATAATTTTGTTCATTTCATTATTTTTGTTAAAATGTTCTCAAGATATTTGCAAAAAAAGTTTTTAATTTTTCATTAACGATTAGTTAAATAATAATAATCTGTCATTCTACAACCGTGAGACGCATGCGTAGACTGCATCACCTGTCAGACGCATGTTGACTCTATCTTATTAACTTTCCGGAAGAGAAGTTTATGATTTCATAAGAAGTCCGAATCGCTAATTTTATGTGTTCTCGACGTTTTAAGCCATTCTGAATCGAATGAGACCAAATTTGGATAAAGTATGTATGTGCGTGTGTTTTTTTGTATAGCGAAGGAAATGACTTTATGCATCCCAGACTGGTATTTTGTCTGGGTATGTCGAACTCAATACCGCCCTGGTATAGTACCGACTAAAACCTCCGCTTTGCCCTTTCCTCTGGTTTCTTCGGAAACCGCCGTTAGGCATTACTTCGTGGGGGGAGGACCTAGAATGTTATAATTCTATAACTATTACTATAATAAATGTTATAATTCTTAAACTTATACTCATCTTTTAAATGGGCGAAGTCCCATTCGCCCTCTCTCTTTCTATAGAACGCAGGTCAATTAGCACCTCTCTCGCAAATCTGTCTATGGCGTTCCAAGCAGCTTCACTTGTCATAATCACTTCAACAATAGTACCTGAGGTAATGCCTCGTCTCAATGTCTCTTTCACATCGTCCCGTAGAGCACTAAATCGCGGGCACACGAAGAACACATGCTCAGCATCTTCGATTTTGCCCAAACAATATGGGCAATCCGGCGAGCTATCATGCTTGAAGCGGTAGCATTTGCGTAGTATAATAATTTACTTCTCATGCTTGTGACTCAGCCAGACTTTGATGTTAGGAATGAGACGATGCGTCCATCTGGCATTTACTGCGACATCCCACAGTTGCTGCCATCGGTCAATGCTGTTCTGCCGTTCTTCTAATCTCAACTTTTCAGGACTCGGTTGTTGATGTCTTCTATAGTAATTTGTCCAGTTTTTCTCTGCTAAGACTAAGAGAAGCAGAGTTCATGAAATGACGCACTCTGCTTCCTTCGATATTGTGCGAAATACGCAAGCAATTCTTGAAGCACTCAGGCGATGTATAGGTCCTGCCATTCTCCTCGATTTTTGAGATTTGAGAGCATCACCCATATGGGGATACTATATGTCAGCACCGAAGTAACCATTGACGATAGTAATATCCTTCTGGTTTGTTTGGGGCCTCCAACATTAGGCATCAGTCGAGCAAATCTCGTCCTAACTATTGACACCTTAGCACTAACGTGTTCTACCTGTTGATTAAAATTCAATAGAGCATTTGTTTGAAGACAACTACTATCGCATCATCGTTTGCATATGCAACTAGTTTCGCACATTCTGGAATCAGAAGTCTCAAAAGGCCATCATACATAATATTCCACGGCAAAGGACCTAGAACAGAGCCCTGCGGCACACATCATGTTATTTTATATTGTTCTGTACCATTGCGTGAATCGTACATTAGAATTCTGTTTGTAAAGTAGCTTGCGACTATATTGCAGAAGTATACTGGCACGTTCTTGTCACGGAGTGCATTCATAATGCAATCCCAGTTTGCAGAATTGAAAGCATTTTTTCAATCCAATGTAGCTACAAGACAGTACTTCTTCGTACCCCTCTTCCATGTGGCTCCAGCAATTGCTTTCTTGGCGGTATTAACTACCAAGTTTATAGCATCGATAGTTGATCGCCCTTCACGAAAACCATACTTATTGTCTGCTAAAATTGGGTCAACTACTGCATCAATTTTTTGGTAAATTATTCTTTCAAAAATTTTACCCGCTGTATCCAGTATGCATATCGGACGGTCCGATGATGGTTCATCTGTTGATTTTTTTTTCTTTGGGAAGAAGCACTAATCTTTGCTGTTTTCATTTTTGTGAGAAAACCCCTTCTTTTGTACATGTGTTATAGGCATTTAGAAACATTATCGGTGATGTCATAATTGATGTTTTTAAGGCAATATTAGAAATTCCATCTAATCCCGGTGCCTTACTATTTCCAACCCGATGACAAGTTTCCATCAGTTCTCGCAGTGTTATAGGTGGAATATTATTCAGTTCTACAAGTGTTACCTGGTAGTTTAAATTAGGTTGTCGTGGGAACAAAGTGGTTACTATTTTATTCAATAGTCGTGGGCAAGTTGGTAGAGGTATTGGCTGGCTTTTGAGGCGAGACATTACAATCTTATAAGGCCTTCGTTATGGGTTTTTCTCAACTTCATCCAGATGTTCTTTCCAGCAGCTAACTTTACTATCTTTGATAGCTTTATTTAGTTGCCGACGTGCCTGTTTATTTTCCACGACCAGTTGTGTAGAAATTGTCAGACTATATCCTCTCTGAGAGATCCTTCTTTTCTTTTGGCACATTTTACGAAGTGAGTTGATTTCTTCAGTCAACCAGTGCACAGTTTGTCTTTGATTTATCCTATGCTTACGAGTCATACTGATATTACAGGCTTCGGTTATTCTCTCCATCAACTCTCTAGTATGCTCATCTGCGTATTCTGAAATTATAGGTTCGCAAGCGCAACTCTCATGGCGCTTTCATTAAAAATTTTATTTTTCACCCAACGGCTTTAGATATCTTCACATGTCTTCTAATGTTTCTATTCATTGATATTTTCCAGATGATTGCATTGTGGCCACTAGCAGTGCAGATATCTAATACATCCCAATCGCAATTTCCTCTGACGAGGCTATTGCTAACAAAAGTAAGGTCCATTGTTGAGCTTGCACTGCCCTTGACAAAGGTTAGATTATCACCGCTATTTAGTAAAACAACATCAAGTGCATCAAAGGTCTCTAAAACTGCTTTATCTCTCGCATTAGTCTTCCTACTTCCCCAGTCTAACGCCCATGCGTTGAAGTCACCGGCTATCGCTACGGGGTGGTGTCGTTTTGCATCCTCTACTAGACGATCTAAGAAATCAACAAAATCTGTCAAAAAAAGACAAAAAGATTGTAGATGCTGCTACAAATCCAGCGTTGCTATTGTTAACAGCATTCTGGAAACAAAATTTATCACAGGACCGAATAACAGCTTTTGTGGTACTGTCTGTTTTCCATGGCCAATCAGTTAGTTGTTTGTAAGGTTCTGACAAGAGGGCAATTTTCATATCTCTTACCGTCTGCATATGCAAGCCTCACAATGATTCATGTTTAGCTGCATTATCTTCATGCTTTTGCGTTCATTATTCTCTCCATGGCCTCCCTATATACAGAGTTTCAGAGTTTCCATTTTAGGCGCATAGTGCACATTTTGCTGCATTTATGCAGTTGGCTATTTTGTGACGTTCTTGTCCACATCTAATGCATAGATTGGTCCAATTCACTTTGCTCTTGCACTGTTCTACATAATGTTCTAATAGCCAGCATTTAAAGCACCGGATTGATTTCTTGATGGTTTTAATTCGACAGTTGACCCATCTAATTCGTATTTTGCTACTTGCTCTGAGCAGATCGTGTACAATTGCCGTGTGTGTATGTATGTGTATGTGAACAGATTTTTTGCCGTAAATTTCGAAATTCGAGATTTTAAAAATTTAAAAGGCATTTGATGTATCTGGGTAAGGACTATCCTTTGCCAGTTTTGCGCTACGAGCGACCGAGCCGTTTCTATGTATATCACAAAAAGTGAAAAAAATTCGTCCACGTTTTAGCCCGCAATTCTGAATCGATTATGATATCTTGGGAATCGTGCTGATTAGTTTTTGGTAGAGATCGGCCGGGCCGTTTTCTTGTAATGAAGTCTTAAAAAAATTTTTCGACGATTTTTATTATTATTTTTTTGACGGTAAATACCATAGTTTTCTAGATCATACTAAAATATCACGGACCTGCGACAACTCGTTTAACTTTAAAACTTCGTCGAAGTTTGCAGAAATAGGTATCGTTTTTTGGCATTTGCCAAAATTAGACCTTTCCTCGACGTTTTCTCAAAAACGCCTGAACCGATTTTAGAAATTTAAAAGCCATTTGATGTATCTCGATGAGGACTATCGTTTGTCAGTTTTGTGCGACGATATGACAAGCCTTTTTTTGTAATTTCGGAAAAGTGGTAACTTGTCCACATTTAAGCTCAAACTGCCGAATAGATTTTAGAAAATCAAAAACTGTTCGAAAGATATTAGTTGGGAATGATACTGATAAGTTTTAGGTAAAAATCTACCGAGCCGTTTTCTTGTAATTAACTGTTGAAAAAAAAATTAAGCCGATTTTTATAGAACTTTTTTGGCGATATATATCATGGTCTTATAGAACTTACTGAAATATTACGGTATTTCGACAAGTAGTTTAATTTTAAATATTCATCAAAGTTTGAGAAAATGAGTAGTAGTTTTTACGTTTGTTAAAATTAAAATTAGACAATTTACTCGGTATAACGATAGATTACTTGGTCTTGATGAACATAGTAAACCATTAAAGTCCTACAAAAACTGGTTCAATTATAAAAATTGTTGATTTGACTCCGAGTTAACGTGTTCGTTTGTTTTCGAATGTATAGTAAATCCACTCAGAATACTTTTAATCACTCATAAATTAATTTATTTTTCATTGATTAAGTAGATTATTTACATATATCGGGAAGTTCATGTGACTTGCTTTAAGGCAAAATACCAATACCAACTAGTTTGAATTTTTGGCACATCTTAGTTGCTTTTCGGCAATAATAATCTAGACATTATATTCTTATTATTCATAATCAATAATATATTATATTTTAATTGTTTTTTTTTTATTTTATTTGGCCTCGCTTACACTGAACATTTCGCCACCTACAACATTTTTATTTATTTACATTCTAATTTTTATATCGTTTTCAATCTATATATGTATTTTATTCTATATTCTTCTTATTTTTCTTCTTCTTATGTTGTTAAATTCTTGCTCTTTTTCAAATTTCTAATTCTATTTAACTTCTAGCTTCATTCAATTCTTTTCTTTATTTTTTTTTTTAATTTTAGCTCAGTTCCAGTGTACCGTCAGCTTTATACACGGCCTCCCTTTTATTCATATATCCGTTTATACAAAGTTTGTTTAGAAGCAGAGACACAAAACAATAACGAATCTTCGAATTCTTTGATTTGTACTTTCGCTCCTAAACATCTTCATTCTGGTCCCAAAATTGTTGAAATTGCTAGCTACTTAGCAGTTATTATCTTTAATGAAGGTCTTCAAGGTATTTTAAAAGTTATGTCGATTATGGGATGCCCTGTTGGTCGTGAAGCCCAAGCGTATGTTGAGAAACGCGAATCTTACGTTCTGAGCGGCGCGTAAATGATGTCGTTAAACAAGCCAGGATTGACTCAAGAGCTGAACAATCTGCTTCAAAAGAGTTTCACGAGGAAGAGGAAGGAATACGCTATGGACCAAGCATAGCCGATTGAGAGTAAGTTGATCTTTTAATAGTTTTTGACAGACTTGAAACTTTAAACGCGTTTTTCTCACAACTGTGTTTTTCAAACTTTCCTCCATTGTATCTCCTTGAAACGGCTGGACCGAATTACTTGAAATTTACAGGGCACACTCAATATATTTAAACACATATAATGAACTATTATCAATCGAAAATTTTCAAAACTTCGATTTGTTTATAGCAAAAAAACAAAAAAAACGCCTAAATGCAACTTTTATTTCAAATGTCTATCAAAAATCCAATTTTTTTTATATTCATTTGATTATAGGTCATTCCGGCCTACAAATTAAAATGCCGTTTATTTTTGTTAATTGAGTGAAAGTTTATTCATAAGCTGAATACCTAAACCGTCGATCGTATTGAAAACGCTGGCTAGTTTATATGTGCGCGCCTAATTAAATTAGTGTTTAGTGTTATAGTTGGAGGAGAACGAATCAATATTAAAAAGTTCCAAATTGTTTTAGATAAAATATAGTATTAGCAGAAAAATACATGATACACTTAGAATATTGTGTTTTAAAAGATGGGCTTGCAGACGGCTTCACTGTGCGAAGAAAAAATTATTTGTATAGCTCTTTCCTGAAACTTAAAGAATTATTACTCAGTTATTATTGATATGAATTTGGCGTTTGATGATTTGAATTATAAATTGATATGAATACCAAGAAATTTTGATACTTGCAAAACAGTATAAGCTGAATTATTGATGGTTAAAGAAGTTATATTATGGTTAAACTATTTTTGTACAAAAAGATATGATTTGAGTCTTATCATTATTTGAGACGGGATTATTTTCACAAAACCATTTCGTAATTTCTGACATTAATTTATGCTGTAATTCATTAAGAGATTAGGTCTTGAATATAACGCTGGTGTCATCTGCAAAAAGAATAAAATCACAAAGATTTGTAGAAAGAGGTAAATCATTTTTATAGATGAGAAATAAGAGAGGCCCTAATATCAATCCTTGGGGCACACCCAATGCACTCGCCAATTAATCCGAAATCATTTGCTCGTGATCATTAAGTAAACACTTTGTGCTCGAATAGACAGGTAAAATTCAAATAGTTTGAGTGATCGTCTGCGAGTACCACAATTTTCTAATTTGACAAAAAGTCTTTGATGAGAAATACTATAAAATGCTTTAGACAGATTGCAAAATATTGCAGTACAACATGTGGCTTCTTTGAAGGAGTCAATGATGTTATAAACTAAATTATAAATTGAGTCGAAAGTAGCATGGTTACGGAATCCATGCTGATTCTTGGACAAAATAATATATTTATTAAAAAAAGACGTCAATCTAGTATGCAAGATTTTTTCAATTATTTTATAGAAAAAGTTTAAATGGGTAATTGGATGTTAATTATTTATTTCGTCTTTATTATTTTTCTTATAAAGTGTTTTATTTTTTTGAATTTTTGAGGTGGGATGAAAGTATTCCTACATCAAATCATTTATTTAAACATAGCATAAATTTATCTACAAAAAAAATATAATTCTTTAAAAATAAGACTAGGTATATGATCCGCTCCCGTTGAATTAGTACCTTTTAGCGATAGAAAGGTTTGCTCTAGTGCTTCTAACTTGACAGAATAAAGAACGGATGTAGAATTATTTTGCGCGGATAGAGATTTTGTCGGACTAATGGTGATCAAGTTGATTGCGTTTGTTAAATTATACTATCACACAAAAGGTGATTAAATTTATTAGATATGACTACTTTATCAATAATCTTATCGTCGTTAATTTCTGAGTTAATTAACGACCAAATTGTTTTCTGTTTATTTGGTGAATTAAAAATCAAGTTATTGTTGAATTTGATTGTCGCTAAATTGATTGGATCATTTAAAGTTGCCCTATATTTAAAAAAATAAATTATTAAAGTCATGTTATCATTATGTACCGATAATATCTCAAGAAATGCTAATTTTTTAAGTGAAATTCACACAGTCAACCTTTTAGTTGCAGTAGTATTTTTTGGTCGAACGGTTTTCAAATGAGAGGAATAGCTTGATTGAAGTTGAATAAAAATGTATAAATAAAGTTGTCGAACATTGTATTTGAGTCCTCGGACTTGTTAAGTAAGGTCCATAACTCCTTTTCCAAAAGCCATTTTAATATCAATTTATTTGATTCATCAAAATATTATTTGTGTAAGATAAAGTTAGATATATAGATAGAAGTTAAAAAATTACAAAAATTTAATATTATGCCGCGAATCGAAGTTTTTTAAATTGGCGAAATCATTATCAATGCAAGAAAAAGATTGATGCGAAAAACGAGTAGGTTCATGTATAGTTTGAATTAAATCAAAATATTGGATATTTATATTGAGTTCAATCGATGATTTTGATTACTTATCAAAATGTGAATTAAAATCGCCGCAAACGATAATTTTGGAAGATGAACATATCAACATTCTAGTCAGGTGATCGATAAACGAATATAGGACAAACGACGTCATTTGAAAGAATAATTTTAACAGCGCAATATTCAAAAAGTTTTTCATATTTCAAAATGAATTAAATCACGTAGAAAAATGCACACACCTCCGTGGCCACATTGATTCATTAACCACCGACTTTTTTAACCAGTGTTAAGCAAAACATAATATTTGAGGTTTATATCTAAATATAACTACTTCTAATTGATTAAGTTTATTTGTTAGTTTTTGTATATTTTGAAAGATGATTACAAATTTATTATAGGCTTTAGGAACAAAAGGAATAAAAAACTGAAGGTTTCTTTCCTGTCGCGGCCTTGAGACTCAGCAACTCGTTTGCTAAAACCCTACATAATTTTCTTTTCCCGTTGAAAAGTCTGGTGTAGTCGGATAAACCATCATGACTGTTGACATCAAGAATCCGTCATCAAAAAAAGGTTTGTCTTTTGGCATAAACGATGAGCCTTTTCCAAAAAGCTACAAATAGTGTAATTGGACTAATCGTCATTCGTTCTAGCCAGAACGACAACATGGTCACTCGGGCCAAAAGTCAGATATCAGACTCTCAATATCTCCAACCATCTCAGCAAATCCGGCCCCCTGAATATATCAAACTTTCGTCCAAGCAATTCTCTCAAGCACCACCCTCTGCCGTGGCTATCGAAAAGAAACAAAACTTTACTGTTACGAATATAACC
Organism: Ctenocephalides felis; assembly: GCF_003426905.1. Classification (NCBI taxonomy): domain Eukaryota; kingdom Metazoa; phylum Arthropoda; class Insecta; order Siphonaptera; family Pulicidae; genus Ctenocephalides; species Ctenocephalides felis. The sequence continues at coordinate 117,081,716 of NW_020538040.1, forward strand.
CGACATATCATTATTAACGAGTTGATCTAGTTGCTTCGCTTTGGATTCTAATTTGGTAAATTTTAACCTAAGCTGATCCAAATCTATGTTCCGTTTTTTTGTTAAACCAGATAACTCATTACAAAGTTTTAAAAAAAGATTGTGAAAATGTGGACGATTCGTTGAAAACTGAATCTGAGGAGCTCATATTCTCTAACACGGAACTAACACCAGTAATCCTGAGCTAAAGATTCTGGTTCCCTAACTTAATCTCAGATAATTATTTTGTCAGCCTATCAATTTTGATATTCCTTTCGTGAACAAAAAATTGTAAATGGACAATGGACAAACTGGACAAATGGACAACCATTTAGAATATTATAAGTATGTGCACAGTGGTATTATATATATTTTTAACATCACAAATGGCAAAACATACAAATAAACATGAATAAATTTTAATAAGTTGTCGATACTATGTATTGACTATTCGGAGTCTCAGATAGAAATGTAAAGCTTTTTTATTAAATCAGTCCTCAACATATGTTCAAATTTCACGAGAAATTAAAGAAGCGTTAGGTTCTTGTCATTTTTAACTTTATGTAGGATAGTTTTAGTAATGAGCCGAAAATCAAAAAAAATTTTTTTGTATTTTTTACATTTTGAAGGTTTCTGAAATTCTGGTTTCTTTCATTCTAAACATTCTGGCATACCTCAGAAAAAATCGATGTGTGTGTGTGTGTTTTGTATGCCCGCATTTTTTCGTCTACGTTTTCTGGCGCACGAATTTGAATGGTTCAAAAAGCATTTGATTCCTATTGAAAGGAAGATGTGCTGGTTAGTTTTTGGCAAAAGCAGGTCTAGCCGTTACGGAAATACAAAGCAAAGAGTGCAGCAAATACAAATCTAGTTTTTGAGAGAACGGAGTATCCGATTTGAATCATCAAAAAACATTCAATTTGTAATGTTTTGGAGAACATGTGATCAGTTTTAACAAAGGCAGGTTCAGCCATTTCGAAGATACAGAGCTAAATGTGCAAAAAACTAATAAAAACCATTCTTTTCACTTTAAATCGGAACAGTTATATAAATTTTTAGAACGAATATTTTATTGTAGAGTACAAAATAAAATTCGTTTTAAAAATTTATATAATTGTTCCAATTTAAAGTGACAAAAATGGTTTTTATTAGTGCATCTGTAAACAATTATTATTAAAAAATATTAGGAATATCACAATTATATAGTCCACTGAAGCTGACACAAAGCAATGTGTCGAAACGTATGGAAACAATAAAAATGTTATAAGTTCATACAAGTTTTTAACTGATGTACTGCCCTGAAGACTGAATCTCATATATCTCAACATCAAAATTATTAAAATTTTAACATATATACATATATATATATATATATATATATATATATATATATATATCTTCTATATATATATATATATATATAAAAATAAGTCGGGTTTTCCTTCCTGACGAAATAACTACAGAACGCACAAACCGATTTCGACAATTTTGCATTCGTTGGGAAGGTCTCGGGCTCCGCAAGGTTTATGGCTAAGAAAATTAGTTGTGCATGGCATCGTGCCTTAATGCAAGCTGCTGGAACTTTGCGCACCGTAATTAAAAATTCAAGTAATGACATTAGTGAGAATTATCAGAATTATGCTTGGTTAAGTCAACGAGCAATTCTTGCCGCAAAGAATAATGATGTACACGCACTGAATTTCACCATTCAATCAAAAATTGCTGGCGATTATGACATACCAATGATTCCGACTGGTCTTTTGTTTGACATCAAACGATTGCAATTTCCAGTTTGCCTTGCGTTCGCAATGACAAGTTGCAAGGCCAATCGCTTAGTGTTTGCGGGATAAATTTCAAATAGATTAATTAGAAAATCATTGTTTTTCACATGGGCAGTTATACGTTGCATGTTCACGAGTTGGAAATCCATCCGCTTTGTTTGTGCTAACGTCAGACCAAAAAACAAAAAATGTGGTTTACCAAAGAGCACTTCAATGAAACAGATAATTTGCGGATTCACTTTCATTCACTTAGAGAAGTTCAACTAAAAAACACTTCATTTTTGTAATCGAAATAAATTCATTACTGTTGTATAATAAAATTAAATTTTTCCTTTTCAAATATAAAACAAACAAAAAATTTCTTCATCTTTCTCACGAAACCATCAGATGGCGAAACGGAGTTCGTCGGGTTTGCTAGTATATATATATATATATATATATATATATATATACTAGATGACCCGACAGACGTTGTCCTGTACCCACATCTACATTTTTTAATATCCTATACTAATATTTACACCGTTCAGTTAAAAATAATAATTATTGTTTTTCGAATTACTATTTACACAAATATGAGTGATGTTAAATGTAGAACTGCTTCACATAAAATGATGATTCTCAATTTCCACAGTTACCACTTTAATTATCCCTTTAACAAATAATAAAATATGTTCAATAAAATTGTATATTAAAAATTATACACTACAATTAATAGAACAAATTTATTTCCAATAGCTCAATTTATTTTAATGCCAAGGATTATCCAATAATTTTAGTCATACTTGTAGATGTCGATGTATAAATGAATGATTTTTTGTTTTTTCACGACTAAAACATTGATTTTCCAAATTTATCACACGAACAATCGTCTGTTTTTGTGATTTATAGCATAAGATATTCGTATTGGAAATTTTAAATTTTTATTTTTTCTTTTTTTTCTTTTAAAATGTATAACATATTAAGAAACAATTAATATATAGCATTCGCGGTATAGGTACAATATCACCTTGAATGTTTCTACCCAAAATAATTGCTTCAAAAATGTTGCCTATAATTTTTATAATTTCGTACCATATTTTAACTGGCTTTTAGTAATTTTAATATCTAAATTACATTTTTTAAAAAAATTAGTCATAAAAAACCTTTGGATTTCAGATATATAATAATGAGAAATTGGTTGTTTTTTTAATAGATTTTTTTCGTGAAATCATGAGTTTCTTGAAAATCGTTTGTACTAAAGTTATGGTATTTTCTAGAATCCATCAAGATCTCTTAAATCAAGTTAATTCTAAATGGAATACATAAACTGGAAATGGCACTCATAAACTATTTGATTATGAAACTGTATGCGTCTTTTGCTTGCATGATAGCTCACTCATTTTACATGCAGAAATACTCATTTTAAAGCTTATTTTGAGGACTATAAAACCCCATTTTCATATCTAGCTTAATATTGTTCCTAGAACACTATAAAACAGTGATTTATTTAGATATTAATTTATATAATTTTGGTCATTTCATTATTTTTGTTAAAATGTATATTTCTGAACATATTAGCAAACAACGCTTTTAATTTTTTTAACGTTCAGTTAAAAAATAATAATCTATCAAAATGAATTTTAATAAAGAATATGTAATTACATTGAACTGACATTTCATAACCGTCAGACGCATGCGCAGAACTGCATCACTTGTCAAACGCATGTTGACTCTATTTTATTATATTATTTTAGTTTTTGGCACATCTCAGCTGCTTTTCTTATAATCATGAATTTTTTATATTTTAATATTGCCTTAGCCTATAAGTGAATAGAAATGTTTGGCAAATGACAGACTTCATTAGTTTTTAACGTCAAACTAAGCTTCAAATATTTTCAAGGGCAAACAATAATAAGCGGTTTTTTGTAATTTTTTCCATTTAATTCTACAATCTAACTATATTTATATGAATCTAAAAATTCTAGAAAATTTCCCAAACAAACTTCAAATAGATTCATGAAAATCCGAATAATAGTTTAGGAGAATTAACCATTCATATAAACTTACAGAAGAATTTTATATATAAGATATATATATATATATATATATATATATACGAGGTCTGTTCAAAAAGTACCCGGAATTTTCGTTTTTTCAAAAAAATATTTATTTATTCGTCTACATTAATGTGGTCCCCTTCAAAGTAGTCCCCCCCAGATATAATACACTTATGCCAGCGTTTTTTCCAATTTTCGAAGCACCCTTGATATTCACTTTTTTATATGTCCTTGAGCACTCTCAGCGATTTTCTTCAATCGAGGAAAACCGCCGTCCTTTCATGGGTCTCTTCAACTTTGGGAATAGGAAAAAGTCACACGGAGCCATATCTGGTGAATTTTTGCACTTTGCAACACTTTATTTCATTTTTTACGCAAAATTTAATACAAATTCTTTGACTTTTCAATTCTTCCATTGTAAAAATCGCCGAGCTCAGAAAAACACGTCGAACCTTAGCGACTACCACAGACAAAGTAAACAGTGAATATAGCTGAAAATTTCATCATACTTTAGGGGCATGTATACCAACACAATAAAAAAAAAATTTGACAATCAGACACTCCAGACCCGCGAAATTTAATTATTAGTAATTCCGGGTACTTTTTGAACACACCTCGTATATATATATATATATATATATATATATATATAAATATTTTTCAAGATACACTTCTGAATAATTTGCTTTTAATTAAATAAAACATCACCTATATTACTTTCAACATACATATATTTAATTAACACCATTATTCAAACAAACAATTCATTACCTTACATACATTGTTCTAATTTTAAGTATTTACACATTTCAATATCTCACATTCCATATAGCTGTGTCACATATTCCCATTCAATTATTATTGCTCATATATAAATGCTTTTATAAATCTAATCTAAAACTAATTGATGCACAATATATTTGTGCAAACTTTCTTTGTACAATACAAATAAATTTTTCAGTGAACCCACATGTGAGAATGACACATGTGCAAAAAATATAGATTTTCTAAATCAAGTCCACGAACGGAAATTATTTATCCCTGAGCCCTGTTGATTGTCAGTCATCGCAAATGCCAATGTATCAGAAATTATAACTTCTTAAATTGTATCGTAAAATATCAGTATCATAGGAATCTTTGATAGAAGAACTACTTCTCCTTTAAACCTTTCATACAGCACATGCCTTCTGTTTCATTTTTAAAGTTCATTGTCTGACAGTATTGACATACTTTATCCATTTCACCAATCGCAATCTTTGAATGCGCAGAATATGAAGCAGGCTGTAATATTAACACTTTTTATTAATTGTAGTTTTTTGCTTAATGAATTTACTATCAATCACTACTATGTTTTAATACTTGAATGGTTATTTTTCAAACAATAGGCTCAATAGACGCATCATCAATACAATTAACTTAATTAATAAAAATTTACCACAATCATCATCAATAGTAGTTGTTTGAATATTTGAATTTTACCACTGCGCTTTATTAGATTTAGTTGTTGTTAGGAAAGTGATAAATTTTGTTATAATACCTGTTTTGTATAGTGTAATAATATAACGCTGATCAATATACTATTATTCACGCCTTAAATTGTAATATTCTCTGCTAAAACTCCTCTTTCAATAAGCAGGATGATCTTTAAGCAAACATTTAATTTCATAAACTTTTTCATTAATAAATTTCAATAACCTCACAAATATGTCTCGCCGCTTAATACACTTTATTGACAATCAACCGTCATCATAGCCCATAGCAGCCCATAGACACACATCATAAACTCTTGCATTCAAAATGTTCGTTGCTCTATGGTTTTTAGTCTCTAGACTCTAGACCAGTGACTCCCGAAGTGGTCCATATGGACCCCTAGGGGTCCATGGCAACTTTCAAGGGGTCCACGACATCGAAAACAAAAGTAGGGGGTCTACGGCAGTGGATTAGAAGACATCATTTTAAAATATATTTTTTAACATTGAACGATAATATAATACATAGACTTATAATAAATCTTCTAATATAGTAGACAATATTTAGAAATGAACTAAACATATATAACATTTAAGTCACTTATGTAACTTTTCCCGCACCTCCGATTCTATCAATACTCGACAAGATACTTTGGCCTGGATTTCTCTTAAATAATCATAACAGCATAAAATTGAATGACAGCAGTCACCAGGTGAAGATCATTTTTCAATAAAATCTTTACTAGTGGGGCGCATGGCATCGTGCCTTAAGGCAAATTGCTGGAATTCTCGCACTGTAATTAAACATTCGCGGAATGAAAATAATCAATAATTGTTAATTAATAATTTTAATCAATAATTTATAAGTGCTTTTTAAATTGGGCGATGAGCGTATTTTATAAACAACTTATGTGTACGTTTACAAGAGCCCATTTTTTTTAAATTAGATTTTTTTGATAATTTAGAAATATTTTGAGAATTTAAAAATTCCTTTCAAAATTTTAAAGTTTTTTTCGAAGTTTCAATTTTTTTGAAATTTAAAAAAAAGTTTTTTAAAATATTTTGAGAATTTGGAAATTTTTGAAAATATTCAATTTTTTTTTTAATTTTCGAAATATTCTCAAATTTTTGTAAGAAATCAATTTTTTTTAATTTCCTTTTTTTTTGGAAATGATGAAAAATTTCGAAAATTTGAACTTGATGAAACTTGAATTTTTTTTTAATTTTCAAAATTACTAAATTGTCTGTTTATGCATTTTTTGCACATTATCTACTCAAGCAAAATATTTTTTAAATTAACCTAATCGGATAATCCATTCTTTCGAAAACTGCATAACCGTTTTTACATCCTTTATAGTCCATAACTTCGAAACATCAAAACTGCCTTTTGCAAAAACGCCTCGCGATCGAGTACGAACCGAATGACTTTTTAATCATAAAAATCGGTTATTCCATACTGTCGAAAATGACGAGGACATTTGTTTGAACCATATGAAAAAACTTTAAAATTAAAAATTTTGGTACAAAACCTAAAATAAAATTACACAACATGTGGACACAATATTAAAATTTCTATAAAATATCTGATAATTTGATGTACATATGTCCAATAAACATTTTTGACCGCCAAATGACATTTTTTTAACTTATTTTTATTTAGAGTCCATAACCGCTGGACCTGCCTTCTTTAAAAATTGTACCAGTTGTTCATTTCGTTAATACAAATAAAATGTTTTTTTGAATTATTAAAATCGGACGCTTCGTTCTCTTAAAAACTGAGTTACCGTTTTTGGCACTTTTCGCCCCGTATCTTTGGAACGGCGAGGCCTGCTTCTACCAAAAACTAATCAGCGCGTCTCCTTATCAATGCGAATCGAATGTTTTTTGAATTATTCAAATCGGTTGATCGATGTTCCCGAAATCTTCGGCAAAAATTTGTATCCGCACACACACACGCACACACACATATACACACACACACACATCAATTTTATCTAAGGTATATGAAAATGTTCAGAAACTTCTAAAACGTAAAGAAATGCAATTTTTTTGATTTTTTGCAATTACTATAATTTGCCCTACGGGAAGTAAAGAAAATAATGAAATGATGATTGATGATTAATTTTATAATAAAATATTTTACACTAAATAAAACGTGACATCGTCATTTGCATTTCGAAGATTAATTAAAAATCCGAAAGTTTGCTTTGCATATTATTATTTTTATATTTTAATTCGACCAACGATGGTATTAACGGTTTAGTTATTGAGTGTCTATAAAAGTCTATAGAATAACTAGATTAAATGCATTTGTATGAATTTCGGACAAGGCATCAGGTAATAAAAGGATTAGTGTACTCAATGCAATGTTAATCCTTTTTTCAGAAAATCTGCCTAAACACTATTATTGCTAATCTAATAAAGCAATTTAAATAATATTAACGAATACTGTACTTTATTAATCGCCTAATATTATATTTATGTGCGTTTACGTCCATTAATGCGCAAATATTCAAATGTTTTAAAATTCTTAAAATTTATTTAAATTTTTGAATATTTGATTTTTTTTTTGTCAAATTTTTAAATTTAATAAAAAAATTTTTACTTTGGAAATATATTGAAGTATTCGTTTTTTATAAATGAAAAATTTTAAAACGTAAAAGCATTTTTTTTTTCAAAACCTGCCTTCCCCGAAAACTAATAATTTCTTTCCATCGCCAACAAAAGCAAAATGTTAATTAATGTTTATTCTCATCATCCGATTAGAATAATTCGCTTACTCAAAAACAGCATTATCATTTATTGCACCCACTGCTCCAACAAACTCGTACTAAAATGACAGCGCGACCGCGCTTCGTACCTATTCTAGAGACAAAATATCAATACGCTATAGCGCGCGTAGCACTTCAACGATATAATATTTGTATTCATTATTAAAATTTATATATAATATCTGATACTCTGATGTCCATATGTCTAATGTTCATTTTTGACCGCCAAATGGCTCATTTTTTTACTTCTTTCTCGATATCTCCGAAGTCGTTGCACCTGCCTTTCCAAAAATTTAAATAGTTCTTCATTTAGTCAATACAAATAAAAAGTTTTTTTAATTAGTCAAATCGGACGCTCCGTGCTCTCAAAAACTAAGTTACCGTTTTTGGCACTTTTTTCCCCATATCTTTGGAACTTTTGAAATCTTTTGGACTAGACCTGCATTCGCCAAAAACTAATCAGCACGTCTCCTTATCAATACAATGCTTTTCGAATTATTCAAATCGCTTTATCCGTGTTCCCGAAATCGTCGACAAAAATTTATATCCGCACACACACGTACACGCAAACACATACACACACACACATACATCAATTTTTGCTAAGGTATGCCAAAATATTCAGAAAGTTTTGAAACGTAAATATATATAAAAATTTTCATTTTCGATTAAGGGAAGTTAAAAATGGGATTTTAATGTTTAAAATCCCAATACTAATTTGTATGCTTGTTGACTATGAAATTGTTGTGCTATTGAAGTAGTTGTGCTATAGGTAACTAATTATCAGCAATTGGTCAAAACTTAGAGCCGGCCTGAATATGCTCGTTCGCAATTCATTTCAGGACTCAGAAATCCAGCAGGTCTGTGATTTACGCAGTTTATTGGGCCAGTAATAGGTAGAATAACCAGTGGCCAGTGTCTACGGGCAACTTTATAAGATTATTTGCCCTTTGGATTTGCTGAAAGTATGCTTTGTTTTGTAGTGCCCTCTGCAATCAATTTGGACTGAAGTGTTTAGAACTAAATGTCAAATTGTACACAGGTAATTTTGTGCTTTGGTGGGTAGTTTGTTTGTAAGATTTATTTGTTCCATATTATATTACATAAAAGAAAGAGTGAGTATATAAGATTTTGTTTACCTGTCATCTGATAGTAATACAATTTATTGATAAATAACATTTGATATATAATTGATTGTTTAAATTAAGTAAATTAAATAGATAATAGAAAAAAATCACAAAAAAACATATTACACTGTTGATTTTTGGAGGTGGCTTATAGTGTTAATTATTAAGAATGACTGTCGGTAGGTTGTAATTGTTATACCAAAACATATCTTGAGGAATAGATCCAATATCTGTAATAGTTGGGTTAATACTATGTTTGCATTTTTCAAAAAGTTTTCTTGCTTGGTTTTTTATAATTTCATATATAAATGGTAATATTCAGCCGGTTGTGTAGATAGTGATTGGATACATAATGATAAGTGATAGGGTTTTTCTTTTTTCTGAGTATAATTCTCAATGCTTTATTTTGTATAATTTTTAATTTATTTATGTTTTGTTTATTGGTCATACACCACGCAGGGGCTCCATAGGTTAAAGTTGATCTTACCATTTCTAGATAAAGTTTTCTCTTATTCTGCAGATCCATATTGTTGCTAAATTTTAGAAAGGGGTACAATAAATATAATAATCTATTAGCATGATTAACTTTGCATTGGATATGGTCGTTGAAATTGAGTTTTCTATGCATTACTAAGCCCAGATACTTAACTCTGTCTCTCCATAAGATATTATTGTGTTTATGTGTATGTAGGAGTGAGGAACAGGTGACTTTCTTCTATTAGTAAATGAAATAGCTTCTGATTTGGGAATATTTAGTCGAATTTTCCAGCTATTAGCGTAATCCATGATTGCATTTAGGTGTTCTTGATGTCTGGTTATGATAGTTCTGTCGGACTTAGCAGGTGTGTATATAACAGTGTCGTCTGCGAATATTAGTAAATTGGTACTTGGTGTTGTAGGTAAATCTGAAATAAAGATAGAAACTAGCTGTAAGTGGAATTCTGTCTTGAGGCAATTATGGCATCGTGCCTTAAGGCAAATTGCTGGAACTTCCCGTACCGTAACGAAATGTTCGAGAAATACTGAATGTTTTCAAATAGATTATTATAAATATTGTAACATTATCTAATATTTATAAGAATTATATAAACTGAATTGCAAAGTTGAAATTATTTGTAAAGTATATTAGAACTATAGTCAGAATTAAAAATAAAATCTGAAATATTTTCGATATACACAAAACTAAAAAAAACTAGAAAAAAAAAAAAAGAACGAAATTTTTATTCCAAAATCAGTTATTTTGTTAAGACAAGCAGAAAGTTCTTTGAATCATTTAAATCGGACGCTTAGTTCTCTCAAAAACTGGCATTTTTTACATATTTAGCTCCGTATCTTCAAAATGGCTGGTCCTGCCTTTGCCAAAAACTAATAAACACTTCTCCCAATCATTACTAATTGAATGTTTTTTAGTTCCTTCAAATCGGATACTCCGTTCTCTCAAAAATTCGATTTCTATTTTCTGCACTCTTTGCTCTGTATCTCCGAAACAGCTGGATCTGCCTTTGCCAAAAACTAATCAGCTGTTTTCCCTATCAATAGGAATCGAATGTTTTTTGAACCATTCAAATCGGTTGATCCGTGCGCCCGAAAACGTGGGCGAAAATTTGTATCCATACATACATACACACACACACACATACACACACACACACATCCATTTTTTCTGAAGTATGCCAAAATGTTCAGAAACCTTCAAAACGTCGAGAAATGTAAAAATTTTCAATTCCGATTTTCGGCCCATTACAATAACTTACCCTACGGGAAGTTAAATAGCACTGGTCTGAGTATACTTCCTTGAGGTACCCCCGATGAAATTGACTTTATTGCAGAAATTTGATCTTTTAAGTGTACTTGAAAAGATCTGTTTTCTAAGTAGCTCTTAGTTAGTTTTATAACTCCTACAGGAAAGTTTCATTTAATCATTTTGTAAATGAGTCCGTCTAACGAAACAGAATCAAAGGCTTTTTCAATATCCAATAGGATAATTCCAGTGTTTCTTCTTCTATTAAATTTTAGAATTGACTGCTGAATTAGGGATATATGATGAATGGTTGAGTGATTAATTTTAAATCCATATTGGTGATCAGGAATAATATTATTGGAAATTAAGAAGTTGGATAGTCTGATATAAATGACCTTTTCTATTATTTTACTAATGCAACTTAATAGACTGATTGGCCTATAACTTAACGGTAAATCAGCATGTTTAAGATGCTTTTTGAAAGGATTAACTTTGGAGGTTTTCTACGCAACTGGAAAATAGTTAAATTTTATGTTTGCGTTTGTAATTTTTGATAAAAGTATTATTGGTTTTCTATTTAAATTTTTTAATACAGTATTGGTAATGAAATCAGATCCCGGTGAACTGATGTTTTCCTTGTGTTTGATAATATGTTTTATTTCTTTAGCAGTTGTTTGTGATATATCAAAATCTTTTGAGTGATTAAATTTAATAAAAATGTCTACAATAGATTTAATTCTATTACTGAAAGTAAATGAACCCATATTGATGTTGATATTTGATCATTCACAAAAGATTAGCTTTATCTTTGTCAGTAACAAAGACTTAAACAAAAGACGTTTCCGACTTTTGATGTTGGAATTGGGTCGATTCGTTTTGTGAATGATTTCGCTACTTGCCAGATTTTTTTGTGATCAAAATTAGTGTTTGAAAGTTTTTGTTGCCATATTTTACTATTGCACTGTTTGATTTTAAATGATATATCTCTAACTAATTTATTAAGAAAAGTTTTAATATGTGAATTGTTGTTTTTTTGCCATATTTTTCGTATTTTGTTTTTAATTTTTATATGCTTCATAATATCAGCAGATAGTTTATTATTTGCGTAATTATTTTTAGTTGCTGGAATTGATTTTTTCATAGCCGACTGAATAGTTATTGTTAAGTTATTGACAGCGTTATCTATGTCAGGAATCGATTTGATTTGCTGCTTAAAGTTAATATATTTATCAACAAAATCACGAAATATATTCCAGTTGGCATGTTTGAAATTGTATTTTGTATGACGTTGAATGTGTTCAATGTTATGATATGATATTGTAAGTATTAACGGATTCTGATCTGAGTTTGTTTCAGAAAATGTATATGGCGAGTACGGAGTTTTGATGTTTTTTAGCAATGCTTAGTCAATGACAGAAGCGTTTTGACTGTTATTAAATGAATATCTAATAGGAGATGTTGTATAACAAAGAGAAGTAAAACTGACATTATTTTCAATAAAGTTATATAGAATTCTTTCATTTTTATTACTACTGGTACAATTCCATAAGGTAAGACGTGCGTTAAAATCACCGGCAATTATTAAATTGTTACTGAGATTTGAAATTGTATTTAAATTATCTAACATTGGTTTATTGTTTGGAAAATAAGTGAAACAGACTACAATTTCGGTATTGTTCAGCGTAATTTTGATAGAAACACATTCAGCAAGTTTGAGAATAAATACAGGAACGTTTGAGAAAGCATAGCTATCTTTTATAATAAACCATATTCCTCTTTTACCAGAAGCAGCAATGTCATTTCTAATATTATTATAGTTGGGAATATACATTTTGTTATCGGCTCTTAGTGATGTTTCCGAAATCTATGCTAAATCTATGTTATGATTCAAAAGAATATGTTTAAGTTCTACAATGTTTTTACGAATGTCATTGGCATTCCAGTGCATCATTTTTTTCATAATTATTTTTGAACAGCAATCAGAACCTAATAGTCCTATAAGCTGTTGTGCTTATTTTGACTTAATACTAGTCTGTTTGGCAGATGGCAATCCAAACAGTTATCACATCTCTGTATGATAAATTATTATTACAATTTCTGTAATAGGGCGAGTATGGTGCAGCAATGCCGGATGAGGGCTATTTTCACTTGAAAACATATTGCTATCTACATTTCCAAGTGAAAATCGTTTTCAATGTTGCCTGACAACAGGCTGCTCGAAGTGAGTATCGAACCCGCAATCTATGAAAAAAATCCCGTCGCTCTTAACCGCTTACCTACGGGCGAGCCCATTTTCAAATTGTTGTCATTTATAAACATAATTCAGTAAAACATTGAAAAATAAGAATATTTTTTTTTAATTGATTTTACATTTTTAATATCTCTAGCTAATTTGAATAGATATATTGATAGTATCCCTGACTGTGCTATATGAAAATACTTCTTGAATTTCAGTTATGGATGAAAATACATGATTACTGTTTGAGGTTTGTTGAAAGTGACTACTGGTGGATTGTTATGAACAAATATTTGTTGATTGTTGTAAATGGGTATTAGGTAGTAGTGCGTGCGTATTAGTATTGTATGTATTAGGAAGTGGAGGAAAATTTATATTTGTAATAGTTTCAGAAAAGGATTTCTTTAATGGTTTAGGATTTGGAGCAGGAAAATAATTACTGGAATAATCAACTCGTTCTTTAGAATGTAATCTATTTTAAATATATACCTCAAAGTATGGGCATTTTCTGAAGTTTGCTGGGTGACACATGTTGGTTTTTGTTCAGTAGTCTTTTGACATTTTTCCGGTTTATGTTCATTTCTACATTTGACACATCTAAATTCTAATTTACAAAATGTAGAAGAGTGGCCATAATTTTGACATCTGAAATATTGTAAAATGTTATTGCTGTTTCTTATAGACGTTCCCATGTTACTTTGTGCCCCATATTGTGGTTTATGTTTTTAAAGTCTTTCATATTTTGGTCTGGCTCCAATACTTTTATGTGTTTAGGCAATTTGTACTTGATTTGTTTTATTGTTTTTGTCATCTGAATACCGTTTCTTATTTTTATATTTTTTGTTGATCATAAATAATCAATAATATCCTCTTTTCCAATAAATGGAAGTAGACCTTTGGCAACAATTTTCTTTTTATTCTGATTTGTTTTCGGATAAGTAAAATACAGTAAATTGTCATCTTTTAATTTATTTAGCACAATGTCGTAATCCTTTTCATTGAAAGTATATAAAATGGAATTATTCATATTTTTATATTGTGATATTAGTTGCCCGGTAGTTATTTTTTGAAGTTCTTTAAAATAATTATTATTTGGTAATCTGCATTTCAAAATTATTGGAGGCATCTTGATTAGATTTTTTGTGGTATTGGTATTAGTATTTGCTATTTTTTTACGTTTTCGGCTCTGAACTTGTTGAAAATTATTTTCGGGATCTGAAGAGTCGTCAGTTAATACGCTGAATTGATTTTTCTCAGCAAATTTAGTGTTGGTTGTATCTGATTGATGGTCCATAATCAGGTCATTATTTTGTGAATCAGTATTCATATTTGTATTATTTTCTGATAAGTATTTAGTTACATAGTCGATACTGATATTGGATGTATCGTCCAATACTTGTTGAACTTCCACTAAGGGAATTTCATTATAGTTTTTTTTATGTTCCCCTTTAGGAAACATATATTAAAAAGTAATAATTTAAAATTTAATTTATTACTTTTTAATATATGTTCCCTGTAGGGAAAATTTAATGTTAATTAAAAGGCACTATATAAAACTCACTGAAATACTTATATTACTGTACTAATACTTTCAATATTAATATTACTATAATAAGAAGTGTACAAAATAAATTGATCGTATTACGCAATAGATCTTTACTACTCGAAAACAGCCGATGAACTGATGATTGGTGGGTAGTAATTTGCAGATATAGTTAATTTCTAAGTTGGTTTTTAAAGAAAGTTGCTTAAACAAAATGTTCACTGACAAACGTTATCGGTTTGGTAGTGCATAATGATATTTCGGATGTTAGTTGCTTCTTCTGGATTAGTGTTGTAAAAATAAAATTTGTTTAATTTAAAGTAGTCTAAGTTAGTAAAGCGTATTTTTAAATGTAAGAATGTGTAAAACGCATAATTATTTGTTTCTAACAAAGATGGTAATTTACAATATAAAGAAAAAGTTTTAAAAATTAAAATTATCTACTATCTTCATTTATTTATTACTAACTATCTTTGTTAGAAACAAATAATTATGTGTTTTATACATTTTTACATTTACCTTTTTCGGTTCTTTCTTTAATTGTTTTTGTTTTCCTACAGTATTAGCATGTGATTGTTGTGTTGTAAAATGTGAATGTAAAGTGCGTTTTTTCCTGATCTGGTGTGTATAATTTGATTTTTTCAATTAATTTTTCTAATGTATGATTTTAATTTTTAAAACTTTTTCTTTATATTGTTGATTTCTTTGAGTTGAATGATGAGACACATCTAGTCTCGAAACGTATAAAAAATCAAAATAAACTTTTTACATTCGACGCATTGGCTGTTTTATTTATTTTAATATATATATATATATATATATATATATATATATATATATATAGCGGAATGAACACGGCCACATGACACATGTCAATTGATTGACGCCAATCGAATATCATATCAAGCAAGCTTAGCGAGCGGATTGTTTTAATACGATCGGAAAAAATATCTCTCATTTTTTGAAACGATCTAAAATTATGTATCGCGTTTTTCATCGAGCATTTTCTCGGGATCAAAATTGATATTAGATTCAATGTAATATCAACACCTTTATTAATTGAGATATAAATAAGCACTCATTGTCGAGTCTACATCAAGTAATTGCGATTTCAATTAAAGATTTAATTAATAAATAATAAATGGCACACTTATGCCATAAATGGTGACCCCGAACGTGTAAATGAAATCGTTAAACAAGAGACATACTCAACGCCTTAGTACCCATTATTGGTGACGTCAGACGGAGAAAGAAAAACACTTGTCAACTACAAAAAATTAGCAAAGGTATATTATACCAATTTTTTTCAAAGATGTCGACTCCACTTTCGTTCAGCAATGATGAAACAGTGCCAAACAGATCTCTGATCGATCTTGATCACGAGGCAATCTTTAACTCGAGCAGTCCACGTGTTTCTGAACATTTCAGTTA
Source organism: Ctenocephalides felis (assembly GCF_003426905.1). NCBI lineage: Eukaryota > Metazoa > Arthropoda > Insecta > Siphonaptera > Pulicidae > Ctenocephalides > Ctenocephalides felis. The sequence goes on from NW_020538040.1 coordinate 117,097,872, forward strand.
TGCTGATCAATACAATATAGCAGCATTTAATAATCACTGTCTCACTCCATTCAATGGAGATTCTCCAGACCTATGGTTTTTAGTAATTGAATATGAGTTTCAGTCAGCTAAGATCAGGAGAGACGATACTAAGTACACGGCAGTACTTAAAGCCCTGGACTTTGAAACACTGCGCCTCATTCAAGATGTCCTCAGTAATGCTCCAATGACGGGCAAATACGAATATATTAAAAAAAACTATATTAAGCAGAATGTCTGAAACCAGAGGTAAGCAGATTGACAAGCTTTTAAAAAACTTATCTCTAGGAGAGAAGAAACCATCACAGCTCCTACGAGAGATGATGGATTTGGCTAAGGGAGAGGTCAGTGAAGACATCATAATTAAATTGTGGTCAAAACGCCTGCCACACTACATTCGACCACAATTGATAGTTTCTCGTTATCTTGGTCCGGAAGCCCTGGCGGGAGTAGCCGATATTTTGGTCGATCACTGTAGCTCCACATCTCATGTAATGTCCACAACACACAAATCTTCAGTAGAACAGAGACTGGACTGCCACGAAACTCTACTTTATGTCATGCGCCCAGAAAATCAAGGAACTAAGGGCAATGTTAAACACTGAAAGGCAGAAAAATGATCGGCAAGAATCACGACACAACCGGTCAAGATCAAGAAGTGGTTCTCGACATAGTTCCAGGACACCTTCTCGTAGATCAGTTTGGAAAGAGAACTCTGGAGCTGGATCTATCACTAAGAAAAAGCTTTAACTGAAGAAGTTTGTTGTTGCCAATGCAGCCACAGCCATTATAGGAGCCGATTTCCTAAGCAACTACAATCTATAAATAGACTTGAAGGGCAGAAGATTGATTGATTCGACCACAGGCCTTACCTCTGATGGAAAGGTACTCAAGGCACAGCAAGTCAACATCTCCACTGTCAACCCGGCAGAGCCTTTCAAGGATTTACTGGCACAATACATTGCAATAACAAAGCCACAGGTAACCACCGATAATAAATCATCTCATTTTGCCCACAGGATAACCACAACAGGTCCACCATTAGCTTCCAGATTCAGGAAGATCTTCGGAGAAAAGGCTGTTGCAGCCAGGTCCAGATACAAGATCTCCTGAACAGGGGCATTTTGAGGCCTTCCAATAGTCCATGGGCAAGCCCTATTCACATGGTTCCCAAAAAGAATGGCACATTCAGAATGTGTGGAGATTATAGGAGGCTGAACGCAAACACGCTGCCTGACAGATATCCTCCACCTTTAATACAAGATGTTTTTAATAATCTTCCTCAGAAAGCAATATTTTCTACAAAAGACTTGGAAAAAGCTTACCACCAAGTACACATGCATGAAGAGGATATTAAAAAGAGTGCAATTATCACACCATGGGGACTCTTCGAGTATCTACGTATGCCATTTGGACTAATAAACGCTGCCCAGACATTCCAGAGGTTTATCAATCACATCTTCCAAGATTTTAATTTTGTTTTTATTTATATAGACGACATCCTGGTAATGTCGACTGATATGAATGAACACCGTCGTCATCTTCAATTGGTTTTTGAGAGGCTACAGAAATATTCTCTTACAATCAACTTAGAGAAATGCTCCTTTGGAAAAGATGAAGTAAACTTCCTCGGTTACAAACTGAGTGCATCAGGATATTCTCTTTCACCAGACCGAGTAGAGAAAATTATTAATTATCCAAAACCTTCGACAGTTATAGAACTCAGAAGATTTTTGGGCATGGTGAACTATTATCGTAAATCAATACCCAAGGCAGCAAATATACAAACACCACTTTATGAGTATTTAAAGTCCTCAGTTGAAAATGATAAGACTCAAATTGTATTGAATGACACCTCACTATTAGCATTCAGCAAGCTGAAGGAAGCTCTAGCAAATGCAACTTTTTTTAATTTTCCTTCAAGCGTAGCAAATATTAATTTAATTACAGATGCATCTAGAACAGCTATTGGAGCAACTCTGGAGCAGGAAGAAAATGGCGCATGGCACCCTATAGGTTTCTTTTCCAGAAAGCTCACATCTACTGAACAGCGATATTCAACTTACGATCGCGAGCTACTAGCCATCTTTGCGGCTTTAAAGTATTTTGAATATCTGCTAGAAGGAAGGCACTTTATAATCAAGACAGACCACAAGCCAATCACACATGCATTTCAACAGAAATTAGAAAAAGCATCAGATCGTCAGCGACGGCAGTTGGAATACATTTCACAGTTTTCCACGGACATTGTATATATGAAGGGTGTTCAAAACGTGGTTGCTGATGCCTTGTCCAGGATCAATGCCATTCAAATGCCCTCAAAGTTAACTGCTGAGGAAATTTCTCAAGAGCAGAGCAAGGACGTTGAAATGCAAACTATATTAAATGGCAACACCTCTCTGAACCTTCAAAAATTAACACTAAACAGCTATCCAGTGTTTTGCAACACTAAAGATAATTTTGTGAAGCCCTACCTACCGCAAAGTCTACGTAGAATTGCTTTTGACATTGTACATGGAAATGCACACCCGAGCATAAGGATTACTTCAAGGGAGTTGCGAAGAAGGTTTGCGTGGCCTGGGATTTGTAAAGATGTCACCATGTGGGCACGTCAATGCATTCCTTGCCAGAAATCCAAAATACACAAACATAATAACATTTATTATTTGCAGATGATCTGAAACTATATCTCAAAATAAATTCTATTGATGACTGCTTACTATTACAGTCTCAACTTGACCTTTTCCAATCTTGGTGTATCTATAACAAATTACATCTAATTATATCAAAGTGCAAGATTCTTAGTTTTACACATAAGCGCGTTCCAATACTTTTTGATTATAAAATTTCTAACACCAGCATTGATAGATGTAATAAAATTTCCGATTTAGGTGTTCTATTTGATTCTGGTTTGTTTTTCACAGATCATGTTACTGATATTTGCAATAGAGCACATCAATCTTTAGGTTTGATACTAAGAAATTGTAAACAATTTAAGTCTACCAATGCACTTCTTTGCATGTACTATTCTATTGTACGTTCAAAATTAGAATACGGTTCGATTATTTGGTATCCTCATCATATCAACAACTCTGATGCGATAGAGAAGGTTCAGCGAAAATTTCTGAAATACCTTTATTATAAAACATATAAAATTTACCCTGAACGTGGCTTTGACCACAACACTTTACTAAAAGAATTTGGTATTCCTTCCCTTGCCTCACGTCGATTTATCTGTACAATTATGTTCTTATTTAAGCTTTGCAATAATTCTATAGACTGTCCTCTTATTCTCAATCAACTATCCTTTAATGTTCCAAGGCTATCTTCGCGTTCACAATTATTTTTCAATTATCCTACCCCTAAATCTAATTCTCTCTTAAATTCGCCAATTTTACTAATGTCCTCTAACTTTAACTTAATTAATAATGAAATAGACATTCACAACACTTCACCTAGTCAAATAATCTCCATCTGCACAAGTTAATCTTTTTATTTTCTTTCAAATATCTCATTATTTTCTGTTTATAAATATTATTGTTACATTCTGCATTATATGAAATTTTATCTTAGCATTTTATGTTACTAACTATATATTATAATTTTGTATATATTTTAATTGTTATTCATTATGTCAAATAATTGTATTTTTGAGTCCTCTTGGAGAAATCTGTGGGCTATATATTTAAATAAATAAATAAATAAATAAATAAATAATCACCTCACTCCTATCCATATTCCTATTCCTGAAAACAGATTTTCGCATATTCACATCGACATAATTAAATTACCTAATATTAATGGATATCCTTATTGCCTAACAATCATTGACAGATTCACAAGGTGGCCAGAAGCTATTCCTCTAAAGGACATTTCTTCAGACACGATTGTTCAAGCCCTATTTTCAAACTGGATATCAAGATTTGGTACACCATGTGTGATAACATCCGATCAAGGATGCCAGTTTGAATCAGCTATATTCAAATCATTAATGGATGCAATAGGTGCTAAGAAAATACGGACAACGGCATACCACCCTAAGTCCAATGGTCTGGTTGAACGCTGGCATAGAACCCTGAAAGCAGCTTTAATGTGCTCTCCTGAGCCCTGGATTAAAGTATTACTTGTAGTCTTACTAGGTTTACGTTCTTCATACAAAGCAGACTTTAAAGCATCTCCTGCTGGGATGGTTTATGGAACCACATTAAGACTACCAGGCGAGTTTTTCACATCTAAAGAACTGTCATCCGATCCACAAGCATTTCTGCATTGTCATAGAAAAATAATGCGTGATGTAAAGCCTACAGCTACAGCTCATTATAATAAAGCCAATATGTTTGTACTCAAGGACATGAATTCATGCACTCATGTATTTGTCAGGTCAGATCATATTCGAAAACCACTTGAGCCTCCATATAGTGGTCCATATAAAATCATAGAAAAAAATTCAGACAAAGTGTACAAAATTTTTATGGATGGTACTGATAAGAACATATCGGTTGACAGATTAAAACCAGCATATACAGTTAAAACAGATAACATTCAACCAAGCACATCACAAGAAATTAAATCACATAACTTGGAGTTATCGATGGATCCTCCAAAAAAGATGAAGCCTAAAAAAGTCTCCTTCAAATTATAATAATTAAATTTATTTATTTATTTCTAACTACAAATGTGGCTTGCTAAATGGAAGATTTGCGTAAATGAAACCAAATCAGCTTATATCACATTTACCTTGAGAGAGGGTACGTGTCCTCCAATTTATTTAAATACCGTCCAGATTCCGAAACAGAACATAGTGAAATATCTTGGTCTCCATTTAGATAGCAGACTTACTTGGAAAAGCCATATAAAAACAAAAAAGCAGCAAATAATGATCAAAATGAAAGAATTTGATTGGCTACTGCGTAAAAAGTCTAAGCTCTCTGTCGAAAATAAGTTGCTGCTATATAAATCAATTATTAAACCAATCTGGACCTACGGAATTGAGCTCTGGGGATGTGCTTACAAATCTAATATAGCTATAATGCAGAAATCTCAGTCAAAAATTTTACGTACAATTCTTAATTCTCCGTGGTACGTAACAAATGAAACCATTCACAGCGACCTCAACATGAAAACGGTGCAATTAACGTTCAAGAAATTCAAAGAAAAATATAAACGCAAACTGGACTCACATTCGAACCCATCTATAGTTGACATTACTCAACCGCTTGGCATTAGGAGTGAAGCAATTTATGGATTGAAACAGTTTTGGTATAGTTTGTTATTGTTTATTCGCCGTGAAATATAGGTACAATATTTATATCGTGCTGTATATCTCTCCTGGCTGCCGAATGGTAGAATAGGCCTTTTGCTTCGATGGCGGGTTCTTTTATTCAGGCCTGAGACGGCTATCTTGATGCGTGCGCATTCCCAAATGCTGCAGGCCCGTATTTAATGCAGGGCTGTACTTGGGTGTCGCCGCACAGCCCCCTACGGTGAAAAAGAAAGAAAATTATTATTCTTTGTAATTCTGAAATCGTACCTGCCGTCCTCGTCTTGTTGTATATTTTTCAGATGTGACGTGCTCTGCTGTTGTGCATTCTTCGGCAGTCGTGTATGCAGGCTTCAGTCTGTCTTTAGAAGAGGATTTAGGCTGGCCCAAAACATCCAGTTTAAAAGTCTTTTCTCCTCTTTCCAAAACCTTGTAAGGTCCTTTATAAGGTTGCGTCAGAGTCGGCTTTATCATATCTTGTCTGATGAAAACATGACTAGATTTGTCCAGATCTTTATGGATAAAACTCTTTTTCGGGCTATGAGATGACGTGGGCAGTGGCTTTAAATTTCTAAAGATCCTATGTAATTTATCCATGACGGTTGTAGTTGATATGCACGTGTGATCTTTGAAAAATTGACCAGGAAGTCTCAAAGGTTCTCCATAGGTTAGTTCTGCGCTAGAATTCTTTAAGTCTTCTTTAACAGCTGAGCGAAGTCCTAATAATACCCATGGTAAAGCCTCTATCTATGAATGATCCTCATGGCACATTAGAGCTGCTTTCAATGTCCTGTGTACTGTCTCGATTAAACCATTTGATTGCGGGTGATAAGCTGATGTTTGTATCAAGTGGATTCCACATGCTTGTGCGACATTTCGAAATAGTGAGGCGTCAAACTGTCTTCCTCTGTCACTCGTGACTTGTGCTGGAACTCCGAAGCGTGAGACCCAACATAAAAGAAATGCATGTGTTACCGTTTCTGATGTAATGTCCGGCATTGAATATGCTTCAACCCATCGAGTGTATCGGTCTATGACAGTTAACAGATAACGATAATTTTTGCATAGAGGTAATGGACCTACAAAATCAATATGTACCTGCATGAACCTTGATGTTGGCACCTTGAATTCCTTAATGGGTGTTACGGTATGCCTGCTTACTTTACTCCGCTGACATTTCAAACATTCTCTGGACCAAACCTTACAGTCCCGGCGGATGTTTGGCCAAACGAAGCGCTGTGTCACTAGTTTTATTGTTGGTCTAGGTCCTGGGTGACTTAAATTATGCAGGCTGTCAAAAATTTTCTTTCTTAGACTTACAGGTACGAATGGTCGTTCTCTTCCTTGAGATGTATCGCAGTATATGGAGTAGTTTGTTCCTGGAATTTTTCGTTTCTTAAGTTGTAAGGCCGTTTTCATCGATAAATATTGTTTAAGATCCTGGTCCTCCTTTCGAGCTTTTGCTATCTCGGTAATTTCCAATTGGGAACTGATTGATTCAATTCTAGAAAACAAATCAGCCGGAATATTCTTTGTCCCGCTCACATGTCTAACATCTGTCGTGAATTGTGACATATATGTTATCTGATTGAGTTGAACTGGTGGTAGGCGGTCGTGTTTTTGCTGAAAAACATACATAAGTGGTTTGTGGTCGGTGAACCAAATAAAGTTACGACCAATGATTTGATTCTTGAAGTATTGGAATGCTTTATACTCTGCTAAAAGCTCGCGGTAGTACGTTGGCCACGTTCTTTGTTTTTCAGAAATTTTCTTCGAAAAATAAGCGAGAGGTTTCCATTCACCGTTTGTATATTGTTGTAGCACTGCACCCACGGATTTGTTTGAAGCGTCTGTAAATAAAGCAAGTTCTGCATCCGGCAATGGATGCGTTAGAAAGGTAGATTCAGCGAGATTCTTCTTACAAGCTTCGAAAGCTGCTGTAAGTTTTTCATCCCAGTCAATTTGGCTTGTGTCCTTCGATTTAGGTTTTGATAATAAAACTTGTAAATCTGCTTGATATCTGGCAGCATTCGGACAAAATTTTCGATAAAAGTTTATCATGCCTAAGAATCTCCGTAATCCTTTTATAGTTTTTGGTTTTGGAAAATTTAACAATGCGGTTATCCTCTCTTTTGGGGGTTTTGTACCATGCTCCGTAATGCAGTATCCTAGGAATGTAACTTCCTTAGCGCCTAGAATGCATTTAGATGGGTTTACTACTATACCATAATCTGCTAAACGTTGGAACAACCGACGGAGATGATGTTCATGTTGTTCTTCACTTTTGGATGCGATTGGAATATCATCAATATATGGAAAACAAAAATCTAATCCACTGGTTACTTCGTCCATAAATCTTTGGAAAGTTTGCGCTGCGTTACGTAGGCCGAATGTCATAAAGGGGAACTCAAATAAACCAAAAGGTGTTGTAATTGCCGTCTTGGGAATATCTTCATCGTAAACAGGTATCTGCTGGTATGCTTTCTTAAGGTCTATTATTGAAAATATGTTACAACCTGATAAGTGTTGTGAGTAGTCACTCATGAGCCTGACTGGGTATCTATTCGGGATTGTTCTTGCATTTAATGCTCGGTAGTCTCCACATGGTCTCCATGCATCGTCTTTCTTTTGGACTAGATGTAACGGTGATGACCAAGGGCTACTTGATGGTCGGGCAGTACCTAATTGCACTATTTCTTCAAATTCCTGTTTGGCAATTTTTAACAGCTGAGTTTTCAATGGACGGGTTCGTGCTACCACTGGTGGACCAGGCGAGGTTTTGATATAATGTACTGTTGTATGTTTTATTTGACGTGGAAGTCCTGACGGTCGCGTCAAAGAAGGAAATTTTTTAAAAATCTTACTAAACTTTGATTTGATATTAACAGTTTTAATGCTTCCCTTTTGAATGGTTCCTTTGTTTATTGTCTTTACCTGTAGGTTTGTAGTACCGTCTACTAGTCTTGAATTCTTTGTGTCGACAATTATGTTGTAATATGACAGAAAATCTGCGCCTATTATGGGTATTGACACATCAGCAATAACAAAATTCCAGATGAATTTGCGCCTTAGACCTAAGTCGAGATTCAACTGTATATCTCCATATGTACGAATCTCGGTATTGTTTGCTGCAGACAGTTTGTAATCGGACTCGAAAACTTTGCGTTGTACAAACATACGTGGGTATATACACAGATCACTACCTGTGTCTATCAAAAATTGTACTTTGGTTGGTTTATCTGAGATGAACATGCGGCGTGAAAGTGCTTGACAAACACTTGCCGCATTTAGTGCCTGTCTTCTTCGTTTCCCGACATTTTGCATGGTTGCGTGCATTTCTTAGCTTTGTCTCCATATTTGAAGTGGTACCAGCACGTATCAAATCTTTGCCTACTACCATTTCTTTGGCGTGAAAAACTTCTTGTGCGCGAGATTTTCCTAGAACGAAAATTATGCCGAAATCTAGGACGTCTATTTTGCAAATCAGCTATCATTTTTGTTAGGTCTTCTACGCGTTTTAATAATTCAGACGTTGTACCGTCGGTAAGGCTTGTGGCGGCTACTGTTGGCACGATGTTAACCTCACCGATGCTATTTGCGATGGCGGCTAGGTCTTCAATTTTCATGGTCGGGTGTGCCTTTAATATTTGTTGTGTATGCGTAGGTAATTTTTGTAGCCACAAGGTTCTTAAAATGTTCTCATCTAGTAGTGGACCGGCCAATGATGTTAGATGTCGTAAAAATTGCGACGGTTTTCGATCACCCAGTTCCTTTTGCTGTAGCAACCTTCGAATCTTTCGGTCCTGTGACTGTGATAAACGTTGTATTATTTCTTTCTTTAACTTAGTAAAGGGCTCGACTTTCGGTGGATTTAATATTATATCTTCCACTTCACTGGCTAATTTGTCATCTAAATATGATAATATAAATTCATATTTGACATCTTCTGTTTTTATTCGTGATCGATTGAAATGTGCCTCGATCATCGCAAACCATAATTGAGGTTTTTCATACCAAAATGTTGGTATAGGCCTCGCAATTCCATGTGATACGCCTGCATTAGCGTCGTTTGGATTTTCTGATTTCACTGTCTTATCTTCTTCACTCATTTCACAAATAATTGAGAAAAACAAATTAAATATTCACTAAAAAAAATGTCACTGAATGTTCAAAAAAAGAAAAATTACACTTCTTATAAAAAAAAAAAAAAAATGTTGTTGAATCTTGAATAATAAACTTAAGTTAATTCACTATTGTTCTGTTTTACTCACGTCACCAACTATTATATCACGTCGGGTGTCACCATATGAAGCAGTTTATGGATTGAAACAGTTTTGGTATAGTTTGTTATTGTTTATTCGCCGTGAAATATAGGTACAATATTTATATCGTGCTGTATATCTCTCCTGGCTGCCGAATGGTAGAATAGGCCTTTTGCTTCGATGGCGGGTTCTTATATTCAGGCCTGAGACGGCCATCTTGATGCGTGCGCATTCCTAAATGCTGCAGGCCCGTATTTAATGCAGGGCTGTACTTGGGTGTCGCCGTTGAAACGACAATGGCCCTTAGACTTAGTCTTAGATTAGGTCTAATATAATATTATATTAATTGTAAAACTGAGAAGTTCTCATTGGAGTTCTCCTTAGGCATCACTCATGAATATTGTCACATTAGCTCATAGGAGTCTTCATGTATTTCTGATTGCTAAATAAAACTGAGTTAAAAAAAAAAAAAAAAAATCTAACGAATACTTCTTTTTCTTTTGAAGGGGAGTGATATAGCGGAATAAACACGGCCACATGACACATGTCAATTGATTGACGCCAATCGAATATCATATCAAGCAAGCTTAGCGAGCGGAAATCTCTCATTTTTTGAAACGATCTAAAATTATGTATCGCGTTTTTTATCGAGTATTTTCTCGGAATCAAAATTGATATTACATTAAATCTAATGGATACTGGATAGTCTAATGAAAATTTTTGAAGGTTCAGAGAGGTGTTGCCATTTAATATAGTTTGCATTTCAACGTCCTTGCTCTGCTTTTGAGACATTTTCTTAGCAGTTAACTTTGAGGGCATTTGAATGGCATTTTTCCTGGACAAGGCATCAGCAACCACGTTCTGATCACCCTTCATATATATAATGTCCGTGGAAAACTGTGAAATGTATACCAACTGCCGTCGCTGACGATCTGATGCTTTTTTTAATTTCTGTTGAAATGCATGTGTGATTGGCTTGTGGTCTGTCTTGATTATAAAGTGCCTTCCTTCTAGCAGATATTCAAAATACTTTAAAGCCGCAAAGATGGCTGGTAGCTCGCGATCGTAAGTTGAATATAGCTGTTCAGTAGATATGAGCTTTCTGGAAAAGAAACCTATAGGGTGCCATGCGCCATTTTCTTCCTGCTACAGAGTTGCTCCAATGGTTGTTCTAGATGCATCTGTAATTAAATTAATATTTGCTACGCTTGAAGGAAAATTAAGAAGAGTTGCATTTGCTAGAGCTTCCTTCAGCTTGCTGAATGCTAATAGTGAGGTGTCATTCAATACAATTTGAGTCTTGTCATTTTTAACTGAGGACTTCAAATACTCATAAAGTGGTGCTTTTATATTTGCTGCCTTGGGTATTGATTTACGATAATAGTTTACCATGCCCAAAAATCTTCTGAGTTCTATAACTGTCGAAGGTTTTGGATAATTAATAATTTTCTCTACTCGGTCTGGTGAAGGAGAATATCCTGCTGCACTCAGTTTGTAACCGAGGAAGTTTACTTCATCTTTTCCAAAGGAGCATTTCTCTAAGTTGATTGTAGGAGAATATTCCTGTAGCCTCTCAAAAACCAATTGAAGATGACGACGGTGCTCATTCATATCAGTCGACATTACCAGGATGTCGTCTATATAAATAAAAACAAAATTAAAATCTTGGAAGATGTGATTGATTGATATCAAGCAAGCTTAGCGAGCGGATTGTTTTAATACGATCGGAAAAATTATCTCTCATTTTTTGAATCGATCTAAAATTATGTATCGCGTTTTTCATCGAGCATTTTCTCGGGATCAAAATTGATATTAAATTTAATGTAATATCAACACCTTTATTAATTGAGATATAAATAAACACTCATTGTCGAGTCTACATCAAGTAATTGCGATTTTATTTAAAGATTTAATTAATAAATAATAAATGGCACACTTATGCCATATATATATATATATATATATATATATATATATATATATATATATATATTAGAGTGGGCCAATTTTTTGCATATTGAGGCACCTTGCTAATTCAACTTTTTTCATCATTTGAATCAATATTGTAAAAAAAAGCATAATCCGGAACTGAATTTGAAGCCAGCGAAAAATTTAAAACATTGTTTTAATTTAAAGGAAAAATTGAAAAATCTCATGAAAATTATATTATGACATATATCGAGTTATACATCATATTATTCGTAATTTTATTCTGCATCTTTCGTACAAACAAAGTTTTTTCGTATCTTTTACCGTTTCAGAAAAATCGATAAAAACTAGTGAAAACTTGCATTGAAAAATCGGAAAATTAAAAAAAAAGAAAAAATAATGTAACTACAAATAAATTTGTTTTATATTCATTGACATCTATAAAAATCAATAAATACATATTTCAATACAAACATTTAAAAAAAAAAACAAAAAACACCTAAAAACTCAATAATTCACTATAATTCATATTGTCCATATATATAAAACTGTTTGAACATCTAAAAAAAATTCGCAATCATAGGATTCGCAGTTCAAAAATTTCCCAGACTTTTGTCTTGACAATTCACACCGTAACCCGGAGCGACGCTTCGCCGCAGGTCAAATGCACATCGCTTGGTAATCAGTCCTAATACTTACGGTGTGGCCGCGCGCCTACTATAGGGGAATAGCTCGCGTCGTATGCGATGCGATCAACTTTTGGCAAAAGTTTGCTGTGTTGTTCAGGCAGGTTCGAATATTATTCCCCGGTTTATTTTGTACATTAAATTCGATACTTTTAGTCTGTCAACTATATAGGGCATTCCAACGCCGGCAGCCGTACGGTGCACATCGTGTTCTATTGTGAATAAAAATATTATTTCAGTACAGTTCAGTTTACCTTTTTACCTGTGAGTGTTCAAATAAAAGACTCTTATCAGTGCGCGTAGTTCGGAGTTACGCAACATGGTACCCATCGGAGGGAACAATGAACCGGTCATACCAATTGTTCAATCGTTTAATGTTTTGAATGATATGGATATTTCTGCAGATCCAAGTGAAGAAATACCTTTAACAAGCGGATCAGGTTTGATTTCAGAACCTATACAAAATAATGCAATAATTACTCACCAATTAAGTGAAAATTACTCTTCAAGACAAAGTGATTTCAGAAAACAGATTTCAATAAAAAACCACAAAAGTATAGCTATTGCATCACGTTCATCTGAAGTGAATTCTTCAAATTTTACTGATAACAACAAAGATCTCAATAAATTTGACGTAAACCGATTTATTCATTCATCAGATGAGAACTCGGCCAGCATCGGAAAATCTTAATAATATGGAATACGATACACATTCTTCGGAACAACCAGCTACCGATTCTAATCCTAACCCTTGGCAAGTATTCACGCCGAAAAAACAAAAAACTTCTTATGTTTCTTTACAAATTAATATATCGACTAATAACAGATTTTCTGCATTATCGTCAATAAACGTAGAAGACAAAACCTCTGCTGTATCTACCGTTAACAAACCTCCACCAATATCTATTTATGGAGTTGAAGATCCCGCTGACATGTTAAACACATTTAACAAAATAGTTCCGTCAAATCAATACTATCTGCAAAGCCTCGCCAACAGTACATTTAAAATCATATATCAAACCGTTGATAATTTCCGTGAACTCTCAAAGTATTTAAAACAAACTAACGTAGTGTATCACACCTATCAACTAAAAAAAGAAAAGGCATACAGGATAGTACTCAGGAATGTTCATTTTTCTACAGATACGGATCTGATAAAAGCAGAACTACTAAAACAGGGTCATGTTGTGAGAAATATTCTCAACATAAAACATAGATTAACCGAAGAGCCCTCTGAAAATGTTTTTTGTGGATCTAGAGCCCAGTAAAAATAATAAAAATATATACTACGTTTATAAAATATTAAATCACATAATCAGGGTAGAACCACCGCGTAAATCCAGCAACATAGTGCAATGTACACGTTGCCAAATGTATAATCATACTAATGCCTACTGTAACAGACCTTTTATATGTTTAAAATGTGGTGAAAATCACAGAACAAAAGATTGTACAAAAGACCCTAATACTCCAGCCCATTGTTATCACTGTGACTGTGCGCATACTGCTAATTACAGAGGATGTAGCTTTTATAAAGAAAACATCGAAAAATTAAAAAAACAAGTCTTCCCCTGGCAACGTCAATATCTATCCAAAAATGCTAAAAGAATTGCCAAAAAACTCTATAATATTTTTAACCAATATTTACAATGCAATTCTTGAAATCAACTATTGGCCTACAGCTTGGAAAACTGGAGAAATAATAATGATTCCTAAGAAAAATAAAGATCCGCATAATGCATGTTCGTACCGACCAATTAGTCTTTTACCAGTTTTATCCAAGATTCTTGAAAGATTAATTTTACTCAGACTAGGCGAAGATCATCCTGGGAAAAAATGAATCCCAGACTACCAATTTGGATTTAGAAAGGACCACTCAACAACCCAACAATGTAATAGAACCGTTACCTATATTCTGGATTCTTTAAATCACAAAAAACATGCAGTAGCAGTATTTCTTGACGTAAGTCAAGCTTTCGACAAAGTATCACACACAGGACTTCTTTACAAAATCCAAACTTCTTTTCCCAATTACTTCAACATTCTATACTCCTTTTTGTGTAATAGGAAATTTCGCGTTAGAGTTAAAGGTGACTATTCAAGCACACGCCACATAGGGTGTGGTGTTCCACAGGGCAGCGTTCTAAGTCCACTACTTTATTTTCTTTAAACGAGAGATTCACTTACTGATGAAGATTTGATTATTTGCACATACGCCGATGACGTAGCAATAATCTCGAACAACATGGATTCAATTTCCACTGATAAAATCCAAAAATATTTTATATCACTAGAATTCTGGCTCCAAAAATGGAAGATCTTGATTAACACCGACAAATCTCAACATATTATTTTCTCTTTGAGAAAGCACAACAGTCCTCCTGTCCTCCTCAACAAGTCAATCATTCCGAATTGCAGCAATGTAAAATATTTAGGTATGCATCTTGACACTAAATTAAACTGGAGAGAGCATATACTCAACAAGAAAAAACAAATTCAACTGAGAATAAAAGATCTGTATTGGCTGTTAGGCAGAAAAAGTAATCTATCACTTGAGAACAAAATCTTCATCTAAAAAACGGCTATCATCCCCATTTGGACATTTGTCATAGAACTTTGGGGATGTGCCAGTAAATCCAACACCAACATTATCTAGAGATGTCAAAACAAAATCTTACGTTTACTGACAAATGCGCCGTGGTATATCACCAACTGCTGCCTACATAAGGATTTAAATATCAGAACAGTTCATGAACAAATAATATCAAGAAGCTTATCCTACAACAACAAACTGCAAATCCACGCAAATCCAACCATCAAAATATTGCGCAGACCCACTAGACGCCTGAAAAAGAAATGGCCCGTCAATCTACCGCTGCAATAATCAAATGCGTGTTCCGGCGAATCTAAGTCGGCAACACCTTTCACCACGCCAATTTAGTTTAATTTATATTTTTATTTCTTACTTCACTATATAATTTTATTTTAGTTTCTCAATTATTATTACTTATCATGTAAATTGTTTATTTTACTGTTCTCTTTATTACCTAAGAAAGCAATTTTGTATTATTAGACTTTTTAAGTCTTGATTGACAAAATAATAAATAAATATAAAAAAAACTATATAGGGGCGTTATTTTAAATAATGTCGTAGACGGATGTCGGTTTACGGCCGGGTTCTGGACCTTATTTATAAGTGTTCAACCATACTTCAGATTCAGCATATCCGCTAGCATGTGTCGTTGACGCAAAGACTCTTATACGGAAAATAAAATATACAAATGCAATCAACTCAATACTCTCCGAGCAAGAATAAAAGTGAGTTATGACGATGAATTTGCCCCGAAGTTTCAATCTAACGAAGAGTAAAGTGACTAAATAAACTGGGTCGTGGACCGTTAATGTTATGTACGGACCGCCGTTTCGACGGTTGTTAAAGGTCTAGCCTCTGTGTAAGCGCAGAATTTATAAAAGTTGCCTGGTTTAGACCGTCTTGAGACAGGTTAGTTTTACCCTATTGATGAATTGTCGTTGCGATAGAATTTCTGCTCAGTACGAGAGGAACCGCAGGTTTGGACGTGGTACAAAACTACCATCGGTGGGTATGCCTGAACGACTCTAAGACCATATCCTTTCTAGATAGCAATGGTATTTTGAGGAGTCTCGTGAGT
Organism: Ctenocephalides felis; assembly: GCF_003426905.1. Lineage (NCBI taxonomy): Eukaryota > Metazoa > Arthropoda > Insecta > Siphonaptera > Pulicidae > Ctenocephalides > Ctenocephalides felis. Next base: position 117,113,698 of record NW_020538040.1, read on the forward strand.
CAAAAGACTCAATACAATGTGATTTATTAGGCATTCGGCGCACCCGTTTATCGCACGAGCCATTTTAGCCGTTTTATAGCGGTCAATCTTGGTTCACTAGTTCGATGTAGTGACTCGGAATCGTTTATAGACGACTTTTAGGTACCCGGCGGGATATTTTATTTGGTAGGACAGTTACCACGCTGCGAACTGCTGAAACACAGCCTTTGGCTTGGGAATTCGTCATGTTGGCTTGGCGTCACCCCACGCTTTTAGAGCATAAGCCTTAAGCCGTCGCATTGCAGTATGCCACAATAAGTATGACTTGATCCTCAGAAAGTTATACATATTGTACATGTGACACTTCTTTGGTATATACTTAGCTATTTTGTACAACGTGCGTAAGTCAGCGCGTTAGGCAAAACTTATCGGCATATTCCGATATTAGAAATATTCATTATTTCTTTCAACAACTATAATGCTAAACAAATTGTTATAAAAATTGTGAGAGTTAACGTATTTCTCATTATGAATATATCATTTATATAATTCTATATAAAGGAGAATGGTTTTCGTAGAGTTCTTGGAAATGCGTACAAGTTACCAATTAAATGAAATTCGTACAAGTTGCTAATAAGCGAAGTACGTATACGTTGTCAATAATGCAAAATGCGTGCAAGTTGTCAATGTGTAAAATACGTGCAAGTTGTCAATGTGTAAATACGTGCAAGTTGTCAATGTGTAAAATACGTGCAAGTTGTCAATGTGCAAAATACGTGCAAGTTGCCATTTTTATTTAATTTTTGTAATATACTCTAAATCTATAATAAATAGTAACTCAACTTGACCTGAAACCTTACTACAAAACAGGTTAAAAACATTTCTCGGCTTTTTGAAATCAGTAACTTACGGGTACCTCAAACTACAGCAAGTAAACTCTTAGGGGACATTAGTGAGGAAGCGTAACCTAAAATCTTACATCAAAACAGGTTAAAAACATCTCTCGGCTTTTTGAAATCAGTAACTTGCGGGTACCTCAAACTACATCAAGTAAACTCTTAGGGGACATTAGCGAGTAAGTGTAACCTAGAATCCTGCATCGAAACAGGTTAAAAACATTTCTCGGCTTTTTGAAATCAGTAACTTACAGGTACCTCAAACTACATCAAGTAAACTTTTAGGAGACATTAGTAAGGAAGCGTAACCTAGAATCTTACATCGAAACAGGTTAAAAACATTTCTCGGCTTTTTGAAATCAGTAACTTACGGTTACCTCAAACTACATCAAGTAAACTTTTAGGGGACATTAGCGAGTAAGTGTAACCTAGAATCCTGCATCGAAACAGGTTAACAACATTTCTCGGCTTTTTGAAATCAGTAACTTACGGGTACCTTAAACTACATCAAGTAAACTTTTAGGAGATACGAGGTCTGTTCAAAAAGTACCCGGAATTTTCGTTTTTTCAAAAAAATATTTATTTATTCGTCTACATTAATGTGGTCCCCTTCAAAGTAGTCCCCCCAGATATAATACACTTATGCCAGCGTTTTTTCCAATTTTCGAAGCACCCTTGATATTCACTTTTTGATATGTCCTTGAGCACTCTCAGCGATTTTCTTCAATCGAGGAAAACCGCCGTCCTTTCATGGGTCTCTTCAACTTTGGGAATAGGAAAAAGTCACACGGAGCCATATCTGGTGAATTTTTGCACTTTGCAACACTTTATTTCATTTTTTACGCAAAATTTAATACAAATTCTTTGACTTTTCAATTCTTTCATTGTAAAAATCGCCGAGCTCAGAAAAACACGTCGAACCTTAGCGATTACCACAGACAAAGTAAACAGTGAATATAGCTGAAAATTTCATCATACTTTAGGGGCATGTATACCAACACAATAAAAAAAAAATTTGACAATCAGACACTCCAGACCCGCGAAATTTAATTATTAGTAATTCCGGGTACTTTTTGAACACACCTCGTATAAGCGAGTAAGCGTAACTTAGAATCTTACATCGAAACAGGTCATACTACTTTTGTAGAAAAATATTGTTTTTGGGTTTTTAGGAATAACATATATTTATTCTATTATTTATTTACATGACATGGTTTAAATGATATATTTTTATTTCTTTAAGTTATATTTTTATTTAAAATAAAAAATTTTACATTTAACTAATACAATTAAAAAAAAAAAAACATCTGAAATATTGCTTGTTTTCCAGTCGAGGATGGTTTTTACGAGATTGTAGTGTTGCAGTCATAACTCCATCGCGATTTTGCTCTAATACTCGTTTTGATACGTTAGCCAGTAATTGAACATGTCTCTCAGTTCCCTGAATGTTGACGGGAATTTTAGGGTCACTCCATGGACACTCATTGTTTTGTAGATATTGTACTAGATGTTCATGAGGAATATTTAGCGTGAAGGCTGGTTCGAATATATTTGAATAATCATTCATATCTATCACATAAGTATAGTCGGTGAATTCGAAATTTATTTCGGGTGTTTTGTAATCTCTCAGTTGCGTCAGGTCTTCCACATTATTACGGTAATATAAGATTTTTCTTATAGCTGAATCTCGTATTTCCTTTTTATTGTTGAACAACATTGCTAATAAAATATTTTCCGAGTGAGCATAGTACACATTTGCTTTAGCAACATTGTTCACAATTTGTCTTAAATTCGAGTCTAAATATTGCGTTCAGCTAATAAATTTATAAAATAATATACTACAGTGCATCACAGAGTTGTAATATTTAATATTAAAGTACATTGGAATATATACTTTCACTACGTAGTTTGCCAGAATTTTCAAATTTTTGGATTGCTTATTAGTAGTTACATATAACCGAAGTAACCGACTAGCTTTCGTGAGCCACCGGGAATATGCTATTGGCCCTGGTTTCTTGTTAGCTAAGTCTGTTGATACTTCTCCTGAAGCAACTGTTTTAGCAATTTTCATTAAATAACTTGAGTCAGTTGTCGATTCAACATGACTTAAATCAGCCAAATTTTCAAGTGGGATTGTTTCAAAGTCTGTTACCGGCTGAAAGAACATAAGAAAAAAATAAATTATATTGAATTTGAACATAAAGTATTAAAAAATAGTAAATATATTATAACTCATCGGTATATTTTCGCATGTTTCAATTTGTTTGCTTAATATTCCGGTTTTTGTTCGTGGTCCAGTGGTCAATGATTTTTCCAAATATTTAAATAAATGCCGAAGTGAAAATTCGTTAAAGTGGAGAGGACACACAAACCAATGTAGTGGCCTTTTTAACTGAATTTCAAATCGACGTAAAATTTAATTTTTTACGCCTGTATTTGCTGGTTCACCATCGCAACATATGCCTATCAAGGCAAACATAACAACATTTGCATATTAAAGCAAAGTTTGGAGCCTTGTATCTTTGACTATATGGTCCACGTTTTATATGAGAAGTATTTTGTGAACTTTCCGAACTGCTTACAAACTCAAAACCAACATCTGGAGTATGTGTCTCACCTGGAGTAATATCGCTAGTTATTGTAGATGCCTATACTTCATCTTCAATTTTTGTAATATATTCTGGTATCGTAGATTTTCTCTCATTATGTTGATCCATCATAAACGTTTGTAAATGTGGTGGAATCAGTCCACAGGAACACAGTATTCTTCGCAAATCGCATTTGCATTTTCCAATATAAAATAATTTTTTCGTGGATTCTACAAACTCCTGAAATGATGTTTGGGTAGACTTGTTTTTATTGGTACTTTTAAATTTATCAATCAATCGGTTCTTTTTTCCAGCGATACTTCATTTCTCCATAATTGAAATGTCAATTTTTCCCACGTCTGAATCAATTTCGTTACCACATTTGGAGTAAATGTTTTATATGAAAACATTTTATTTAGTTTTTGAGTTTTCGGCCAAATAAAAATAATACCTGATAATTTCCACACTTGTCGGAAGATTCACCCCTGTAAATTCTTCTGCTTGTCCTAATGTAATTTGATCGTGCGAGCGCATATGATTCAAATTACTGGCACTTGCGCCTGAATTTAAATAAGAATTCGCCATTGATACTTCACGCCTAACTGAAGATCTGAATGAAGATTTATGCGGATTTGTTACATTAATATATTCACACCGAAAATGCAAGAATTATAATAAAAAAAATACTGGCGCACTCTGATGGAAACGAATAACAACAAACTAAACCCGATTTAAAAATCGCCGCACAAACTATTAATAAAAATATAACTCACAATTTGAATTATTCACATGCCTAAATTGATATATTTACTTATTAAAAACAGTATTCTATTGAAAATTTTCGCTTTCTAAAAAGTTATCTGCGATATATAGTTTTGCAGTCAAAACTCATTTAAATAACACATATATTTCATATAAAAAGGTGCCCATATTGATTAATTTTACTTCAATAATAAATTGGCCCGGCCTAATATATATATATATATATGATTTAGTAGTTAATTTTGATGTTGAAATATATGAGTGAGTTCTTGAGGGCGATACATCAAACAAAGAAAAGCCAAAGATTTATAAAATAATCTTTATTTCCAAACGTTTCGACATTCAATTTAATGTCATCATCAGTGGATCTAAAAACAGTATGAAAATTAGCATATCTAGGTAATTATAATATATGTGGATTGGTAAAGTAACTATACAATAAGAGAAAAATTAACAAATAGCAACACTTAACAACAAATCAAATATAAAAGATAGGAAAGGTAGTAGAGACTAGAATTAAATAAATAATTAAAAAGTATAGGCAAAAATATTTAAGTACACTCATATAAACTTACGCATATATACATATATGTACGTACACATATACACACATATACATATATATATATACATATATATATATACATGCATATATCCATATACACACACACATACAAACATATAATACACATATACATATACAGATACAACAATATATACCTATATATGTACACATATACATGTAAGACTATACACATATAAATATACGTATATACATATATGCAACGTGCATGCATATTCACAACGACGTACATGTACATGTACATATAAATATACGTATATACATATATGCAACGTGCATGCATATATGTATATACGTATATTTATATGTGTATAGTCTTACATGTATATGTGTACATATATAGGTATATATTGTTGTATCTGTATATGTATATGTGTATTATATGTTTGTATGTGTGTGTGTATATGGATATATGCATGTATATATATATATGTATATATATATATGTATATGTGTGTATATGTGTACGTACATATATGTATATATGCGTAAGTTTATATGAGTGTACTTAAATATTTTTGCCTATACTTTTTAATTATTTATTTAATTCTAGTCTCTACTACCTTTCCTATCTTTTATATTTGATTTGTTGTTAAGTGTTGCTATTTGTTAATTTTTCTCTTATTGTATAGTTACTTTACCAATCCACATATATTATAATTACCTAGATATGCTAATTTTCATACTGTTTTTAGATCCACTGATGATGACATTAAATTGAATGTCGAAACGTTTGGAAATAAAGATTATTTTATAAATCTTTGGCTTTTCTTTGTTTGATGTATCGCCCTCAAGAACTCACTCATATATATATATATATATATATATATATATATATCGTATCTATATAAATGAGGTAACCATTATATCTTACATTTTTTAATTTATATGTTTGTTTTGAATATGAGCCTTGTATAAAATTCTGTTCATTTTTTTATATTTAACTTTGATTCATATAAGCATCTTCGTCGTATATATAATTTTCAGATATTTGATGGGTAGCTGTAATTGCATTATCAAGCAATAACAAAGGCTCGATTTAAGACTATAATTTTCGAAAATCCGAAACAATCCGGAACAAACTAAAAAAACCGGGTCACAAGTTGAAAATATAACCAAACCAGGTCGTTACCATACGATATGATATGATGTGATATAGGGGGTCCACGGCAAAAACAAGTTTGGGAACCTATGCTCTAGACTCTCGCCAGAACTCGAACTGATTCTATGATTCGACAATTTCTCGGAGAAACGCCAAAATATATTTTTCTTAACAATATAAAATTTTGGCTATAAATTGAGATTTTTAATTTACGCTACCGTCTAAATGGGATCCATATGTACACGGTGGACAAAACAAATTTTAAATAGGCTCAGTATTTTAGACGTCCACTGCGGACAAACAACGTGACACTAACTTTTATATATATATATATATATATATATATATATATATATATATATATATGTAGCGGCCTGTCAACACACGTCGCATCTTAACTTGACAGATTTACATTATTTTTGGCTCATCATAGTGTCAGCGCAAAAACAAAAAGCTCAAGTGTCAGTTCGGATCTCTCTATTGTTTCTCCCTAGTCTCATTGCCAAAATTATAATTCTTGAAACCTTTTCTTTTTAATTGTAAATACGTAAATACCAACTATATTTTATAAATGATCAATATGATTACACATAGTGTTGTCAATACTAATCATACATAAAATAAACCAAGTATAAAACATAATATTTCATGGAATTTATTATGTCTACAATTCTGGTATTTAATATGGACCACTGCTTCCATATTTTGGTGACCCCGAGAGTGAACAAATAACACGCAAGAAGGTAAGAAGATCAAGACATATTTAGAAGTAACAAAAAAATAAATTGAAGTCTCATGAATTATTAAGAAAAATTTTTTTAAAAATATAAATAATTAATATAAATGGCTCACAACTGCCATAACTCGAAGAACATTCTAATCATACAATTGAGACTCCGACCACGCACTTCGAGATCAACAACAACACGTGCTCAATAAATCACTTATTATCCTGGTAAATAAGTCGATTATAAGCACCATGGCAGCAGACAGGGAGCATCAGCAAACAATTTGGCAACCGCCATACACACTAGGCCACGGACACGTAAGCAATCAATGGACTAAACAAACATGGCAACCGCCATACGAAACGGCCACAAGCAATCAAACAATGCACCAAGCAAACACGGCAACCGCCATTCAAAACGGCCACAAGCAAGCAACCAACTCACCAAGCAAACATGGCAACCGCCAGCAAAAACGGCCACGGCCACAAACAAACAAAAATTAATCACACAATTAAAATAGAAAAAAATTGCAAGAAAATTCAAGATGTCAGTCAGAGATGCAAAACAATCATTGGGGCGGAGTGAGCTGTAGCGGCCTGTCAACACACGTCGCATCTTAACTTGACAGATTGACATTATTTTTGGCTCATCATAGTGTCAGCGCAAAAACAAAAAGTTCAAGAGTGAGTTCGGATCTCTCTATTGTTTCTCTATCTCTATTGCCAAAATTATAATCCTTAAAACCTTTTCTTTTTAATTGTAAATACGTAAATACCAACTATATTTTATAAATGATCAATATGATTACACATCGTGTTATCAATACTAATCATACATAAAATAAACCAAGTATAAAACATAATATTTCATGGAATGGAGTCTACAATTCTGGTATTTAATATGGACCACTGCTTCCATATATATATATATATATATATATATATATATATATATATATATATATATATATATATATATTTCAAAGTAACTAGCAGCCCATTCGTCGAAATAAAAAAGGTAATAAAGTATAAAAACTTTTATTTATACGTTTCGACACAAGATGCGTGTCATCATTCAGCAACACAGGACAAAAACACTCAACAAAAATTTATTTTAAAAAATTAAACTTAATAACAATTAGAAAAAAACATTTTTTAGAAAAAATTATGTATAACTAAAAGATTTGAAAACTAATTTTACTAAAAGTTATGAAATACATCATTGTGAAGCTAGAAGCACGCCCATACCGAGCATCTAGACTCGACTCTAGATGCTCGGTATGGGCGTGCTTCTAGCTTCACAATGATGTATTTCATAACTTTTAGTAAAATTAGTTTTCAAATCTTTTAGTTATACATAATTTTTTCTAAAAAATGTTTTTTTCTAATTGTTATTAAGTTTAATTTTTTAAAATAAATTTTTGTTAAGTGTTTTTGTCCTGTGTTGCTGAATGATGACACGCATCTTGTGTCGAAACGTATAAATAAAAGTTTTTATACTTTATTACCTTTTTTATTTCGACGAATGGGCTGCTAGTTACTTTGAAATATGTTTCAACGTCGAAAAAACTATCAAGATATATATATATATATATATATATATATATATATATATATATATTGTAACGACAATTTGTATTATCGTCAAAGGGTCTAAGTCGAGGGTTGAAATGATCATTAAAAAATATAACAACTTCTGAGGAGGTCGGTCGGGTCCAGGTGCGAGTCTCTGGACCTGCTTTGTGTATAGTAGTGTGTGTGTTGTGCCAGGAGAGAAGAACCATTCCAGCAAAGGTCATATGTATTATGTATTAGCTATTCCCTCCGTTAGTATATTTCATTACGCTAGTTCTGTTATGTCCGTTAAGTTATCCAATACTTCGTTAGTAATTAATAAAGATTTATCAGTACGTAGGTACTGTCATGCCATCACACCTGTAATATTAAAGTAATATTAAATAAAGACAATTGTACATTCTGTTTTATTTGCGTAGTTAGTTGGTTTAGTTTCCACAGGTAATTATAGGGTGTTTATAGAAGTCGTGTTAAGGAGTTGGTGTAACACTTTCGTAATGGGGATGCAAGGCTAAGATATATTATTTGGTAGTCGTTGCAATCCCCGAGAAAGGGCCCATCAACCCTTCTTTTAATCCTTCAAAATGATTAAAGCGCTTTCGATCCCCCTTAAACCCCCCTCACAAATTTCTAATATTTTTAATAATTACTGTTATTATTTTTATTAAAAGCTAAGCGAGTCGCTGCCACTAGTTACGTCCTTGCTGTGATGCTAATATTTATAATAGTTGTTTGTTAGACACTATGTTTTTTGGTAAATTAAGTAAATCTAAAATTTGAATATAGCGTAAATGATAATGTGATAACATAATAATGTTTTATGTGTATTTGCGTTTATCTGTGACTTTCTCTCGGTAAAGCGGCATTCCTAAGTTAAGTAGTATTTTAATTTGTCGAAAATATAAGTGATTATTTCTAATAAGGTTTGAAATTTCAATGTAATAATTTAGGTTAGTTTTTCAAATCTATTAGTTTGGTTGCGGTTTGCGCGAAATGCCTGTTATAATTATTAACTAATATTTGTTAACATTAGTTCTAAAATATATATATATATATATATATATATATATATATATATATACCCTAGTAGAAACGAATCGTGGCGCAATATTGTACTTTATATGGGCTCTATATAGTTTACCAATATTGCTATAATATTATTCTGTTAACATTTTCCCATATAAATCCAATATTAAAACCAATATAAGCCCCATAAAAAACCAATATTGAAAAACAATATTAAAATCCCATTCAAAACTAATATAAGCCCAATATTGAAAACCAATATAAGATTAATATAAATAAACAATATTTATCCTGTATGAAAAACCAATATAAGCTCAATATAAATAAACAATATTTACCCCAAATTCAAAACTATTATTTAACCCACATTTAAAAATATTATTTAATTTATATAGGAAAACAGTATTTAACTCATTGATAATAAAAGTTTATTTATTCTAAATGAATACATACATTTTTAAATAGTTTATGTATTGAATCTAAATCATTTTATTAACAATTTACACATTATTTTATAATAATAAGATATAGAACAATCAAAATATTTTCAGTCATTATAATAATTTGGAGGGTCTTAATGGTAAATCATATTCTCATCTTTGTTAATCCTATCGCCTTAATTGTCTATTTATAAGTATTTTAATTAGTGATGGAAATTCTTATATTATTTGGATATTTTCACACATGTTTCAACATTTTCTTGCATTCGATCACGATTACACCTGAAATAAGATAAAATATATTAATATTTTATAGCAATATTTCTGGAATATATTGATTTTATAAACTCATAATAAATTCAATTACTTAGCTTTTAATAAAAAAAACATTTCTGGCATTGTAGTTTATTGAAAACTCATATTTTATAGAACTCGATCACAGTTAAATCTGAAATAATTAAAAATACAGTAAATATAAAATTTTAACATTAATTTAAAACAGTACAGTTATAATTTTAAATTAAAACAAAAAAACTGTTGATGGAAATACGAATATCAAATATTCAAAAGCGATAATAAATTATTGAAAAGTCTGCATTTAACAAGTTTGTTAATATTTTTATTACCTTTTATCAAATCCATTTTTGCTATGTGAAAGTTTTTATATTACAGCTGATTTTACATCCATTTCAATTTAGTCAATCTAGAATATATAAAACACATCATTGTTTACTAAACATGTATGTCGATTTATATAATATGAGTAATAAATATACTTACGTACTTTAACCATAAAACTCAAAATTATGTTAATTAACCGCTTGATTTTAATTATTTTAAACGGTCCACAAAATATGTTTTTAGCCAATTATTATTTGATATCATAGATCATTTTATTATTCTCTAAATATTCACTAAAAGTTCACGCACTGAGTTTTTTCATATAATATTTATAATTGAGAAATATTTTGCAATATTATAATAAATAATAAATTCGAAGAGTGATATTTCCACAGCTGATACTAGGAACAACTCAACTGGTATCTGAAATACTCCGAAATACACAGAACGTCTGCACTTGCAGGTACTTTAAGCCTTCGAAGGGTCGTGCATATTGTTTTGAAATGCACATACAATTTATACAAAAAAAAGGTTATTGAAGTGGTGTGCGTGCATTCGCGCGTTCGTACGGAGAAACTTTCTAAATAGAGATGGCTTTATACAAATATCGGTTAGAGGAATAGAAAAAGAAAAAATTCGGCGTAGTTATTTATTATCATGTATATGTGTATGAATATGTGTGTTATTCCAGAATATTTTTAAATTATATGAATAAATATAAAACGTTTAAATTTATGTATACATATAAATTGATTTTTAAAAAATTTAATGCAGACAATTGTTGTAAATTTTATTGTAAGGTTTTTGATACATTGCACGTTCCGATATTTGTTATAACTTCCAAGTTATGTGTAAAAAAAGAAATTATCAATTTTACTTTACGCTATATTTTTGCAAATTCATTAAATTATTATATGATTTTTATATGCAAATTTATTATTCTTTTTTTTTGTTAATATTAACCACTAAAATAGTTTTGTCAACTAATCATATAAATATAAACTTTAGATTTTTTTTATCGACAATAACATATATTTTTGAAATGTTTATTTGTAACAAAATAGTCAAAATAAAAAGCAATAAATAATTTAGCTATTTATTTTGACACAGTGCACATCCAACAAGTTAATACATCTTAAAATATTCATAAAATTTTATAAAATCACAAGATTACTAGTAGATATAACAAATTTATTAAACATTTTATAAATTTCAATAAACATTTTGTTTCAATTTGTTTTTTCTTTGGTATGATATTAATTGACATTATTTGAATTTGTTATATCTTCTAGAAATGTTGTAATGTTATAATGTTGCATAACTTTTTTTTAAATTTGTTAACCACCTAACACACATACAATGTCAAATCGTCCTTTATAAGCAGTTCATTAATTTATTGCTTATTATTTCGAGTATTCGGGTGCAAAGAATAACTCAGCATAATAGTATACTTTGTGTGTAAAGCGAGATGTAGCTAATGTTCACCGTTTTTGTACTGTTGGTGGCGTAGTGGTTAGAGCGTTAGACTTCTATATTTGGGACGTCTTATTATACTGGGTTTGAATCATACAATAGTTTTTTATTTTTTTATGTAAAACAAAAAGTTATCACATTTTTTCATTTGAATACAATAACCTATTTTTAAAAACAAGGAACAAAGTATGTATATTTAACGGTCATCGATTACGCTTACATAGACAAATCATATGGGCTTTAAATAATTTAGCTACTAATTAATTAATTGATTCTGATCAAGAATATGATTTTTAAGAGGTACCATTGATGTTTTTGGCGCTAATTTATTATTTAAAATTGATTATTTGCTTGATCAATGTAAATACCACTTATTTCCCAGGTTCCATAATAAAGAAACACTGAATGTTGGTCTGTTTATCTTAATATAACATTTACAAATTATATTAAAATTATATACAATTCATATAAAAACTGTTAATTTCGATCGAGGTGATCAATAAATAGCTGTATATTACAAAGATATTATCAATGAGTTAAACACTGTTTTTCTACATAAATTAAATAATATTTTTGGATTTGGGGTAAATATTGTTTATTTATATTGAGCTTATATTGGTTTTTTATATAGGGTAAATATTGTTCATTTATATTAATCCTATATTGGTTTTTAATATTGAACTTATATTGGTTTTGAATGGGATTTTAATATTGTTTATCAATATCGGATTTATATGGAGCCCATAATGATTTTAATTTCGACTTTTTAAAAGCGTTAATGTAAAAAAAAAATGTATCAAACTAATAATTACGATCGAGCATATGACCTTTTAAAAGCTTTAATCATGTTTTTGGTGCTAATTAATTATTTAAAGTTTTTTTTCGTGACCCTTATAAATACCATGTATTTCCCAAGTTCGATAATACTGAAGAAACGAAATATTGAATTTATAAATAAAATGTATCAAACTATTTTTTACGATCGAGCATATGACTCTTTAAAAGCGTTAATTATGTTGTTGATGCTAATTAATTATTTGAAGATAATTTTTTAAATTTTAACATTTTAAAAATGATAATATTGAAGAAACAAATCTTGGTTGCCCGCAAAGATTTCCCATATGGCCCACATTTAAAATATATATTGAATTTATAAAAAAAATGTATCAAACTATTAATTACGATCGAGCATATGACTTTTTAAAAGCTTTAATCATGTTTTTAATGCTAATTAATTATTTAAAGTTGATTTTTTTCGTGACCCTTATAAATACCATGTATTTCCCAAGTTCGATAATACTGAAGAAACGAATCTTGGTTGCCCGCAAAGATTTTCCATCTGGCCCACATTTAAAATATATATTAAATTTATAAAAAAAATGTATCAAACTATTAATTACGATCGAGCATATGACTTTTTAAAAGCTTTAATCATGTTTTTAATGCTAATTAATTATTTAAAGTTGATTTTTTTCGTGACCCTTATAAATACCATGTATTTCCCAAGTTCGATAATACTGAAGAAACGAATCTTGGTTGCCCGCAAAGATTTTCCATCTGGCCCATATTTAAAATATATATTGAATTTATAAAAAAGTGTATCAAACTATTAATTACGATCGAGCATATAACTTTTTGAAAGCTTTAATCTTGTTTTTAAAGCTAATTAATTGTTATATGTTAATTTTTTTCGTGACCCTTATAAATACCATGTATTTCCCAAGTTCGATAATACAAATCTTGGTAGCCCACAAAAAACGTCGATTATGCCCTCATTCAAAAATTATGTATAATTCGTGTAAATATAAAATTAGAGGTGTAAATCAGATGGAAAACATGTTTTTTATTTGTAATGAACCATATAAAACACTTTTCCGATGAATTGTCCAAATTTTCCATGATTTTGAAAACAAATATTGTCCGGTCCATCTAAAGACAAGATTCAAATATTGCGCCACGATTTTTTACCCCTCTGGCCACGATACATTTCTACTAGGGATATATATATATATATATATATATATATTATATATTTATTTATTATATATATATATATATATATGTATATAAAATTATCGAATTTAAAGTTACTAAACTTATTTATTATTATTGAACTTATATTTATTTAACCTACTTAAGTTTGTAATATTACAATAAATGGTAAAAGTATTATTTTTATTTTTAAAATCAGAATTAATTTAATTGTTGTGTGTTTTCGTTCCATTTTTTCTCTGGATATAATATTATAAAAAATATTAAATGCATTAATTTTATTTTAAAATTATATTTAATTTAATTGTTGTGTTTTTTCTATTTTGTTTCCCTGGATATAGAAAAAACTCGGTCAAAAAAACATTATCAGTTGTCAAATATTCTTATTGTAAAGTCATATATAAATTGCCAAACCGTTTTTGAGTTGTTTCAAGTATTTTGTTTTGATAGTCTAGTTCGAAAAATTTCAAACACATTGCCCAGCAAAATATATTGCGTTTTTTTCGTAAAACTCAAATTTCGTACACTTGACCCAATACTGATGTCAAATATTCGTATCACAAAGTCATATATAAATTGCCAAACAGTTTTTGAGTTGTTTCAAGTATTTTGTTTTAATAATCTAGCTCTAAAGACTTTAAAAACATTGCCCTGCAAAATATATTGCGTTTTCTTTGTGAAACTCAAATTTCGTACACTTGACCCAATGTCACACACAAATCGTTTTTTTCTTTCTGTCTTCGAAAACAGATATTAATAGCCAAATATTTTGTTTCGCTAATTTCTCTAATATTTTGGTCGATGACATATTTATGCAAAAAATCTAAATATATTGCCATGTGTCTTTTATTTTCTGGTGATACTCAAACACCGCGCCACGGGGCGCCGGTCGCCGGGGAAGTCCATCTGGCGCCATTTGGTACTTGTAAAATTTCATATTCAAGTCTTAAATTTCGCATAATTTAAAACAAATTTGTTAAATAATTGTTATTATACTAAATAATATGATTGTAATTGATAAGAATACAGATAACCGCAAATAGTATTGACTTTTGGTTGTGTGTAGATATATTTGTGTTTCTTAAAACCACGTTTGCAAAGTTTGATGAGCACTGTAATTATTAATAATTGTTTCGAAATGATTTGCGAATGAGACAGAATTACTTAGATTAAAACAAGATAGGGATAGGATAGTTAGAATAATATATAACATTTAGTATGTCAGTAAATATGTAGTGTAAGACTAATACATTTCTTTTTTTTATTATATACTTTGTGTTATGTTATTAGTATTTAAATATATATATGTTAGCTAGAATTCTGATAGGAATATGTTAATGTTTATAAATCATGATTTGTCGGTTAATTAAATTTTGCTTTTATAATCGAAATAGTACATTTACGTCAGTTTTGTTTCTTTTAATTAAAGAAATCAAAATCTGCGAAATAATTTTTTTCACCCCTGAGAATAAATCAATAAGAGTTAGCAAATATTTTTAAAATGGAGTATGTTTCTTGCTTAACTTCTCATGTATTTTTATTGTTGTTCACGGAGGGAATAGCATTTAGCATGTCTATGAATTGAAAATGAAGTGATTTTTTAAGGAAACGCGCGGTATCAAAAGAAAAAAAAACGCGTACGTAAAAAAGTGGGTAGAGAACGCAATTAGAGTTAAAAGTGAAGTTTAAAAAAGCAATGTATATGCTAGGCAAACAGTGTCGCTTTAGATCTGTTTACTTTATTATTATTATTATTCGTTATTAGTTAAAAGAATTTTATCATAGACATGCTAATTGTCTCTAACCAGCTGGATGATTGTATAATAAACTTGTATAATGTAATTGGTTTGTAGTATTAGTAGAGTTTTTTTATTCTTCGTACTTCAGATTTTAGCGTCGAAAATACATTTCGTGTTTTTTTTTTTGTAAAATGATGCAATAATGGATTAGTTTGAATAATTTTCACAATGTTTTTCTTTTTTAAATATATCCTTTCTTTCTTTTTTTTCACTCGTATTAATGTTGGCCTCTGTTCTGCCGGGTCAGCATTGTTTGGTGCTCAATTCGCGGCTTTATCCAACCGATCTTACTAATAATAAATTTGGGATATGTTTTTTTTGCATAACGATCACAACGGCTATCGCGACCAGTCTAGTTATACATCGTATGCGGCACGGTAACGAAAGGGCTACCAAACCTTCGTTAATTAGAGCAGATTGCAGGCATAATTTGTCTATTAGAAGTCGTATCTCTGCGGGCGCAGGTAGTGTTAGAAGTATCGAGGCAAAAGATCGATATTGAGTACTTTAAAAAGTATCTAATCAAAATATAGATGTAAAAAAAATATCGTGGCAAAAGTATCGATAGTACTCAATATCAAATTTTGAGTACTTTTCATAAAAATCAAACATAAGTGCAAGAAAGATCTAAAACTCATTAAATATCATATCACAATATTAGAATGAATTCTATTGCTTGCATCTGATGTGTTAAAGCAGAATTATTTTCAATATTGTAAAATTTTAACAGTAATTTTTCAATACTAATTTCAAATTCTATAATTTTTCAAAAAAAAGACAAGTTATAATAGTTGGGTATTTTTGATTTAAACAATATAATAGTCTGATACTCATCCATTTCAATATATTAATATTTTGTGTAAAAAAAATTCGAAATATATTATTTCAAATAATAATACTCATCCATTTCAACATATTCGTATTTTGCGTAAAAAAGAATCGAAATATATTATTTTGAATAATAATATTCATCCATTTCAATATATTAGTATTTTGCGTAAAAAAGAATCAAAATATAAATAGTTCAAATAATAAAACTCATCCATTTTAATATATTAGTATTTTGTGTAAAAAAGAATCGAATATATTATTTCGAATAATATAACTCATCCATTTCAATATATTTGTATTTTGCGTAAAACAGAATCGAAATATATTATTTAGAATAATAATACTCATCCATTTCAATATATTAGTATTTTGCGTAAAAAAGAATCGAAATATATTATTTCGAATAATAATACTCAACCATTTCAATATATTAGTATTTTGCGTAAAAAAGAATTGAAATATATTATTTCGAATAATAATACTCATCCATTTCAATATAATAGTATATTGCGTAAAGGAGAATCGAAATATATTATTTCGAATAATAATACTCATCCATTTCAATATATTAGTATTTTGCGTAAAAAAGAATCGAAATATAATTATTTCGAATAATAACACTCATCCATTTCAATATATTAGTATTTTGCGTAAAAAAAAATCGAAATATATTATTTCGAATACTAATACTCATCCATTTCAATATATTAGTATTTTGCGTAAAAAAGAATAGAAATATAATTATCCCAAATAATTATACTCAAACATTTCAATATATTAGTACTTTGTGTAAAAAAGAATCGAAATATAATATATATTGAAATTGGTGATTATTATTATTTGAATTATTATACTTCGATTGTTGAATATGTTTTTATAAAACTTTTAAGGTACTTTAAGAAGCCATTTTATTTTACATAAGAGTAATAAATAAACATCTTTATTTATTAGTGTGGTAATATTCATTTTGGGTTTTTGAGCAAACCCTTCGGGATCATTTTTCGACACTTCTTTGAACAATTATGTCCACCTAGAGAGACTATTGTTTTGCATTTGGCAATGAGTGGTGTTAATAGATTACGCTGTCGATTCTTTTTGATTATATTATACTTAATCATAATGAAAATAAAATTAAAAAACATTAATTTATATATATACATGGTCTGTTCAAAAAGTACCCGGAATTACTAATAATTAAATTTCGCGGGTCTGGAGTGTCTGATTGTCAAAATTTTTTTTTATTGTGTTGGTATACATGCCTCTAAAGTATGATGAAATTTTCAGCTATATTCACTGTTTACTTTGTCTGTGGTAGTCGCTAAGGTTCGACGTGTTTTTCTGAGCTCGGCGATTTTTACAATGGAAGAATTGAAAAAGTCAAAGAATTTGTATTAAATTTTGCGTAAAAAATGAAATAAAGTGTTGCAAAGTGCAAAAATTCACCAGATATGGCTCCGTGTGACTTTTTCCTATTCCCAAAGTTGAAGAGACCCATGAAAGGACGGCGGTTTTCCTCGATTGAAGAAAATCGCCGAGAGTGCTCAAGGACATATCAAAAAGTGAATATCAAGGGTGCTTCGAAAATTGGAAAAAACGCTGGCATAAGTGTATTATATCTGGGGGGGACTACTTTGAAGGGGACCACATTAATGTAGACGAATAAATAAATATTTTTTTGAAAAAACGAAAATTACGAAAACTTTTTGAACAGACCTCGTATATATATACATATATATATATATATATATATATATATATATATATATATATATATATATATATATATATATATATATATATATATATATATATTAGGGTGGGCCGAATCATTATAGAAGTAAAATTAAGCGATATGGGCACCTTTTCATATGAAATATATGTGCTATTTAAATGAATTTTGACTTCAAAACCATATATCGCAAATAACTCTTTAGCCAGCGAAATTTTCAATAAAATACTGTTTTTAATAAGTTAATATATTAATTTAGGCATGTGAATAATTCAAATTGTGAGTTATATTTTGATTGATAGTTTGTACGGGGGTTTTTAAATCGGGTTTAGTTTGTTGTTATTTATTTCCATCAGAGTGCGCTAGTATTTTTTTATAATAATTCTCGAAGTTTCGAAAAGGATATATTAATGTGAAAAATTGGCATAAATCTTCATTCAGTTCTCCAGTTAGACGTGAAGTATCAATGTCGAATTCTTATTTAAATTCCGGCGCAAGTGCCAGTAATTTGAATCATATGCGCTCGCATGATCAAATTACATTTGGGGAAGCAAAAGAATTTACTGGAATAAATCTTCCGACAAGTATGGAAATTATCAGGTATTATTTTTATTTGGCCGAAATATCAAAAAAACAAAATAAAATGTTTTCATATAAAACATTTACTCCAAATGTGGTAACGAAATTGATTCAGACGTGGGAAAAAATTGATATTCCAATTATGGAGAAACGAAGTATCGCTAGAAAATTGAACCGATTGATTGATAAATATAAAAGTACAAATAAGAGCAAGTCTACCCAAGCATCATTTCAGGAGTTTGTAGAATCCACGAAAGAATTATTTTATATTGGAAAATGCAAATGTGATTTGCGAAGATTACTGTGTTCCTGTGGACTGATCCCAGAACATTTACAAGCGTTTATGATGGATCAACATAATGAGAGGAAATTTACGATACCAGAATATATTATAAAAATTGAAGATGAAGTATCAGAATCTACAATAACTAGCAATATTACTCCAGGTGAGACATATACTCCAGATGTTGATTTTGATTCTAAAAGCAGTTCGGAAAGTTCACAAAATACCTCTCATATAAAACGTGGTCCATATAGTCGAAGATA
Organism: Ctenocephalides felis; assembly: GCF_003426905.1. Lineage (NCBI taxonomy): Eukaryota > Metazoa > Arthropoda > Insecta > Siphonaptera > Pulicidae > Ctenocephalides > Ctenocephalides felis. Next base: position 117,132,946 of record NW_020538040.1, read on the forward strand.
TAAGGCTCCAAGCTATGCCTTAATGTGCGACAGATTTGCAATTTCTGATAGAGTTGGTTCTGGCGTGGTGACGGCAATCCTGCGTGACCTGGGCATAACGGATGATTAGGGCAATCCTGTCATTATGGATAAAAATAAAAGCGTTCGTGAGAGGCAGAAAAATAGGCAAGCTCTACACAAACGATATGATTCTTCTGAATTAATAGCATTTTCATTCGACGGCCGAAAAATGATTCTATTACCATGGAAAAAATCGATAAGAAGTTTCACCCACGAATGATTAAAGAAGCGCATTTAGTTATTTTAAAGGAACCGAATGGCCAATTGTTGGGTTACACAAAATTGGAAAATGAAGATTCGGAAAGTAAAGTAATCAAATTGAACGAGTTTTTTGCCGATAAAGGAATAGCTCTCGATTCTTTGATAGGCATATGTTGCGATGGTGAACCAGCAAATACAGGCGTGAAAAATGGTATTTTACGTCGATTTGAAATTCAGTTAAACAGGCCACTGCATTGGTTTGTGTGTCTTCTCCACTTTAACGAACTTCCACTTCGCCATTTATTTAACTATTTGGAAAAATCATTGACCACTGGACCACGAACAAAAACTGGAATATTAAGCAAACAAATTGAAACATGCGAAAATATACCGGTGAGTTATAACATATTTACTATTTTTTAATACCCTATGTTCAAATTCAATATAATTTATTTTTTCCTATATACTTCCAGCCGGTAAAAGACTTTGAAACAATCCCACTTGAAAATTTGGCTGATATAAGTCCTGCTGAATCGACAACTGACTCAAGTTATTTAATAAAAATAGCTAAAGCAGTTGCTTCTGGAGAAGTATCGACAGGCTTAGCTAACATGAAACCAGGGCCAATAGCACATTCCCGTTGGCTCACGAAGGCTAGTAGGTTACTTCGGTTATATGTAACTACTAATAAGCCATCCAAAAATTTGAAAATTCTGGCAAACTACGTAATGAAAGTATATATTCCAATGTACTTTAACATTAAATATTACAACTCTGTGGTGTATGGTAGTATATTATTTTATAAATTTATTAGCTGGACGCAATATTTAGACTCGAATTTAAGACAAATTGTGAACAATGTTGCTAAAGAAAACGCATACTATGCTCACTCGGAAAATATTTTATTAGCAATGTTGTTTGATAATAAAAAGGAAATACGAGATTCAGCTATAAGAAAAATCTTATATTACCGTAATAATGTGGAAGACCTGACGCAATTGAGAGATTACAAAACACCCGAAATAAATTTCGAATGCACCGACTATACTAATATGATAGATATGGATGATTATTCAAATATATCCGAACCAGCCTTTACGCTAAATATTCCTCATGAACATCTAGTACAATATCTACAAAGCAATGAGTGTCCATGGAGTGACCCTAAAATTCCGGTCCACATTCAGGGAACTGAGAGACATGTTCAATTACTGGCTAATGTATCGAAACGCGTATTAGAGCAAAATCGCGAAGGTGTTATGACAGCGACACTACTATCTCGTGAAAAGCATCCTCGACTGGAAAGCAAGCAAGATTTCAGATATTAATTTATTTAAATTGTATTAGCTAAATGTAAGAAATTTTATTTTAAATAAAAATGTAACTTAAAGAAATAAAAATGTTTTATTTAAACCATGTCATATAAATAAATAATAGAATAAATATATGTCATTCCTAAAAACCCAAAAAACAATATTTTTCTACAAAAGTAGTTTGACCTGTTTCGATGCATGATTCTAGGTTAGGCTTACTCGCAAATGTCCCCTAGAAGTTTACTTGATGTAGTCTGATGTACCCGTAAGTTACTGATTTCAAAAAGCCGGAAAATGTTTTTAACCTGTTTCGATGCATGATTCTAGGTTAGGCTTACTCGCAAATGTCCCCTAGAAGTTTACTTGATGTAGTCTGATGTACCCGTAAGTTACTGATTTCAAAAGCCGGAAAATGTTTTTAACCTGTTTCGATGCATGATTCTAGGTTAGGCTTACTCGCAAATGTCCCCTAGAAGTTTACTAGATGTAGTTTGAAATTATATATAAATACTGAATATTTTGTTAAAAAGGAAATAAATATACTGAATATTTTATTATAAAAGAATCGAAATATTTATAGGTTGGAAGTTACTAATTATTTAGAGTATATTACAAAAATTAAATAAAAATAGCAACTTGCACGTATTTTGCACATTGACAACTTACACGTATTCTGCAAATTGACAACTTGCACGCATTCTGCAAATTGACAACTTGCACGTATTTTACACATTGACAACTTGCACGCATTTTGCATTATAGATAACTTATACGTACTTTGCTTATTAGCAACTTGTACGCATTTCCAAGAAATTTAGCAAAAAACATTCTCCCTATTTAGAATTTAATGAATTATATCATATATTTATATTAAAAAATTATGAAAAGTTTCTCTTAAAAACATATATTTCGTAAACTTACAAAATATTTATAACTATTCTCTTGACATTATGGTTATTGAAAGAAATAATGAATATTTCTAGTATTGGAATTTGTCGATAAGTTTTGATTTACGTGCTGACTCACGCACGTTGTACAAAATAGCTAGGTAGATACCGAAGAAGTGTCACATGTACAGCATGTACAAGTTTTCGACTGTCAAGCCTACTGATTGTGGCATGGTGCAATGCGACGGCTTAAGGCTTATGCTCTAATAGCGTGGGGTGACGTCAAGCCAACATGACGAATCCCCAAGCCAAGGGCTGAGTCTCAACGGATCGCAGCGTGGTAACTGCTCTGCCGAGTACAACACCCCGCCAGGTACCTAAGTCGTTTACAAACGATTCCGAGTCTCTACATCGAACTAGTAACCCATGATCGACCGCTATAGGCAAGACAGATATAACGGACGGATATCGCCCCTGTCCAGCGCCTCATTCGGCTAAAAATGGCTCGTGCGATAAACGGCGTGTGCCGAATACCTAATAAATCACATTGTATTGAGCCTTTCGACTCACGAGACTCCTAGAGATATCGTTGCTTACTTTGTCTAGAAAGGATACGGCCTTAGAGGCGTTCAGGCATAATCCCACGGATGGTAGCTTCGCACCACCGGCCGCTCGACCGAGTGCGTGAACCAAATGTCCGAACCTGCGGTTCCTCTCGTACTGAGCAGGATTACTATCGCAACGACGATTCATCAGTAGGGTAAAACTAACCTGTCTCACGACGGTCTAAACCCAGCTCACGTTCCCTATTTGTGGGTGAACAATCCAACGCTTGGCGAATTCTGCTTCGCAATGATAGGAAGAGCCGACATCGAAAGATCAAAAAGCAACGTCGCTATGAACGCTTGGCTGCCACAAGCCAGTTATCCCTGTGGTAACTTTTCTGACACCTCTTGCTGAAAACTCTTCAAGCCAAAAGGATCGATAGGCCATGCTTTCGCAGTCCCTGTGCACACTGAACAACGGGATCAAGCCAGCATTTGCCCTTTTGCTCTACGCGAGGTTTCTGTCCTCGCTGAGCTGGCCTTAGGACACCTGCGTATTATTTGACAGATTACGCCCCAGTCAACTTCCCGCCTAGCAGTTTCCTCGAATTGGATCACGCTAGAGTATTGTTGGCGATCGGCGCAATGGCTCACACCACTCTTGCGCTTGGCTCTAGAAAACCGTGACAGTCGGAACGCAATTTTTCGACGCACGCTTTTCCGCCCAATCGAGTAAGTAAAGAAACGATGAAAGTAGTGGTATTTCACCGACGATATTACTATCTCCCACTTATGCTACACCTTTCATGTCTCCTTACAATGCCAGACTAGAGTCAAGCTCAACAGGGTCCCTTCTTTTCCCCGCTAATTTTTCCAAGCCCGTTCCCTTGGCAGTGGTTCGCTAGAAAGTAGATAGGGACATTCATTCATTCATTCATTATTTATTCTTATTCTGTATAGCTCGAGC
>NW_020538040.1:117137918-117172918 GCF_003426905.1 Ctenocephalides felis
TTTATGTGGGGATCAAAGATGTTCTTGCCCCACAACCTTCCTCCTTTACCCGGGCAGGTAGATAGGGACAGTGGGAATCTCGTTAATCCATTCATGCGCGTCACTAGTTAGAGACGAGGCATTTGCTACCTTAAGAGAGTCATAGTTACTCCCGCCGTTTACCCGCGCTTGCTTGAATTTCTTCACGTTGACTTCAGAGCACTGGGCAGAAATCACATTGCGTCAACACCCGCTAGGGCCATCGCAATGCTTTGTTTTAATTAGACAGTCGGATTCCCCTAGTCCGTGCCAGTTCTGAGCTGACCGTTGAATGGCGGCCGAAGAGTACGACTGACCGACCGAAGCCGGCACAGAAACCTCGCAGCAAGAAAGATCCGCGGGGGGCCTAGACACGGGACCGAGCTCGGATCTAAGTCACAAGGACAATTTCACCTTGCCCAGGCCCGGCACATCGGCCTACGCCCGCTTCCCAACCAAGCCCGGCACGCCCCGATCCTCAGAGCCAATCCTTATCCCGAAGTTACGGATCCAATTTGCCGACTTCCCTTACCTACATTATCTATCGACTAGAGGCTCTTCACCTTGGAGACCTGCTGCGGATATGGGTACGAACCGGCGCGACACCTACCGTGGCCCTCTCCTGGATTTCAAGGTCCGAGGGGAAGATACGGACACCGCCACAACTGCGGTGCTCTTCGCGTTCCAAACCCTATCTCCCTTCTAGAGGATTCCAGGGAACTCGAACGCTCATACAGAAAAGAAAACTCTTCCCGTATTCCCGACGGCGTCTCCAGGTCATTTTGGGTTACCCCGACGAACTCTCTTGCGAGGGCCCGACTTGTAAACGGTTCCGCTGCCGGGTTCCGGAATAGGAACCGGATTCCCTTTCGCCCGATGGGTGTGAAATTTTATTCAAAATAAAATACACCGACATCAACATAGGATTTCTCCTGGGGCTTAGGATCGACTGCTCGTGTGCAACGGCTGGTCAACGAAAAACCTTTCTCCACGTCAGTCCTCCAGGGCCTCGCTGGAGTATTGCCTATACCACCAAGATCTGCACCGATGGCGGCTCCAGGCAGGTTACCCCAAACCCTTCTGCGCAACACCACCGCGACCCTCCTACTCACCAGGGTTTCAAAACAAACTTTATATGGCATAGTTCACCATCTTTCGGGTCCCAGCGTGTACGCTCTGGGTGCGCCTCTTCTCGCAATGAGAGTGAGACGCCCCGGGATTGCGAGCACGCATCCGTAGATGCGGTCCGTCATCCCTCAGTTCACTTAAGCGAACCTTTACTTTCATTGCGCCTTTAGGTTTTGTATTTCCCAATGACTCGCGCACATGCTAGACTCCTTGGTCCGTGTTTCAAGACGGGTCCTGAAAGTACCCAAAGCAATAGCATCGCTGACCGGTAATAGAGTCCGTTCGAGAACACGGTAGCTAACAGCTCGAGGCGGCATCGATGCCGGACTAGGTCCGACGGCCAATAACCGTCCGTGCTTGCAACCGGCCGAACGCTTAAAAGCGACCCTATACCATATCATTTATACCGTCTGGCAGTCGGCCGGAGCACGCGGGGTCTGGCGCGAATAAATTCGTGACAGGCTACCGCCGCGGTCGTAGATCGACACCAAACGGGTCGCGACGTCCTACTGAGAGAGAAGTGCATGCCATCGCCGCCTAACGCATAAACCGACGGCGTATCGCAGGACGAATCCCGGTCAATCGCACGCCAATAAATGGAAGACAATGATAACATTGAATCTCTCCTTTCGATCTTTCGGGTTTCTCAGGTTTACCCCTGAACGGTTTCACGTACTCTTGAACTCTCTCTTCAAAGTTCTTTTCAACTTTCCCTCACGGTACTTGTTCGCTATCGGTCTCGTGGTCATATTTAGCCTTAGATGGAGTTTACCACCCACTTAGAGCTGCACTCTCAAGCAACTCGACTCTGAGGAGAGATCCTCTCGATACGCGCAACGGTCGCTACGGGCCTGGCACCCTCTATGGGTAAATGGCCCCATTCAAGATGGACTTGAACTCGCCGCAACGCACCGAGATAATCGGATCCTCCCTAACACTACATTTCCCAGCGTCCGTCTCCGGCCGCGGGATTTAGTGCTGGGCTCTTCCCTGTTCGCTCGCCGCTACTAAGGGAATCCTAGTTAGTTTCTTTTCCACCGCTTAGTAATATGCTTAAATTCAGCGGGTAATCTCATCTGCTCTGAGGTCGTATTATGATTATGATGTGCTCGCAAACGTTAGTAAGCAAGCGCACACAAAATCGACGAGGAACCTTTGAATCGTCCAAATTTGCCGGAACGAAACCGCATTTCGAAGAGTTGGGTTTCCGGTTTATCGGGAGGGTCGCAAGAATATAAAATCTCTAGGACACACAACCCGCCGTAATCCCACAGAACGTCAACGAACGGTAATGTCCGATGTTGCAAAGTGGACTGGCTCACACGTTGAGTGAATTATTTAAGAGCACGCATTTACGCGAAACTCCATCATTCGCCGGCAAGCCGTTTAAAGCAAGCGGCAGTCTGGTAATGTTATACGACTCTCAGCCAGAGGTGGTCCGGGAACAGTATCCGAGGACCGCAATGTGCGTTCGAAATGTCAATGTTCATGTATCCTGCAGTTCACATGTCGACGCGCAATTAGCTGCGTTCTTCATCGACCCACGAGCCAAGTGATCCACCGTTCAGGGTGATTTTATATATATTTATACATGTTTCGATCGTGATCCCCTCGAAATCGTTTAAGATAACTCGGGCGATTCTGAAACTAGTATGATTATTATGGTTACAATTAGTACACCGTAAAGCTTTCGCGTTTCGGTCCGAGATACAAAATCTCGTTTCAAAATTGAAATATGAATATTTCACTGTGTGTGAGATTGAAAAATCTGCTTTCGCTGATTTTTCATTTTCTTAAAACAACGCAATGAAGCGAATGTTCAAATTCGCACAATTTGAATAAAATGTGCAGAGTATATAGAATACTAACGCAAGCGTTTACTACAATCGACTTTAAAACACTAGACTTTCATCTAGCGCCCAAAGAATTGATTGAGCTATGCGTTTAAAGTATAATATTCAAAAAGAACGCCGTTTTCACAACGAACTTCGTCATTCGCTCAGGCATCTGGCGATACCGAGCAGATATACATGGCAGTGCTCTCACACAATGCATAAGAGCGCTAAGCGGTTGTAAACTGCGTCACGCTGCTTTTGCACACTGCGCAATATTTTGCGACTAGCTCCGGTCAAACGTTAATGAAACGAATGATCATTGCCAGAGGCTTTTGCCCACAGTATATTATACTATGGGAGCGCACAACATTTAGTCTGCAACATTATATTGCGACATATAGCACACGTTTCATTCACTTAATAGTAAATGTACGTTAATGATCCTTCCGCAGGTTCACCTACGGAAACCTTGTTACGACTTTTACTTCCTCTAAATAATCAAGTTTGGTTATCTTCCCAGCAACATCGGCAATGTCGAAACGCTGCCGCGCACCGGTCCGAAGACCTCACTAAATAATTCAATCGGTAGTAGCGACGGGCGGTGTGTACAAAGGGCAGGGACATAATCAACGCAAGCTTATGACTCGCGCTTACTAGGAATTCCTCGTTCATGGGGAAGAATTGCAAGCCCCAATCCCTAGCACGAAGAGGCTTCAACGGATTACCCGGACCTTTCGGCCAAGGAAAACCTGCTGATCTCTTCAGTGTAGCGCGCGTGCGGCCCAGAACATCTAAGGGCATCACAGACCTGTTATTGCTCAATTTCGTGCGACTAAATGTCGCCTGTCCCTCTAAGAAGATATATTTGTACGCCGGTAGTGAGAACCACAACCAACAACGACCGAAGCCGAAGCGGAGGGTCTTTGCGATACCAGAAAGTACGTCTATTTAGCAGGCTAGAGTCTCGTTCGTTATCAGAATTAACCAGACAAATCACTCCACCAACTAAGAACGGCAAAATCTCAATCTGTCAATCCTTCCGGTGTCTGGACCTGGTGAGGTTTCCCGTGTTGAGTCAAATTAAGCCGCAGGCTCCACTCCTTGTAGTGCCCTTCCGTCAATTCCTTTAAGTTTCAGCTTTGCAACCATACTTCCCCCGGAACCCAAAAGCTTTGGTTTCCCGGAAGCTGCCCGCCGAGTCATCGGAGGAACTTCGGCGGATCGCTAGCTGGCATCGTTTATGGTTAGAACTAGGGCGGTATCTGATCGCCTTCGAACCTCTAACTTTCGTTCTTGATTGATGAAAACACATTTGGCAAATGCTTTCGCTTCTGTCCGTCTTGCGACGATCCAAGAATTTCACCTCTAACGTCGCAATACGAATGCCCCCAGTTGTCCCTATTAATCATTACCTCGGAATTCCGAAAACCAACAAAATAGAACCGAGGTCCTATTCCATTATTCCATGCACACAATATTCAGGCGAATGAGCCTGCTTTAAGCACTCTAATTTGTTCAAAGTAAACGTACCGGCCCACCTCGACACTCGGTGAAGAGCACCTTGGTAGGATTTTGAGTTGGGCCGCCTTTTTACGGGCTAAGCCCACCGGTAGGACGTCCCACAGACATGCCAGTTGAACACCGCGAGCGGTGAACCGACAGTGTGGGACACAGATTCAACTACGAGCTTTTTAACCGCAACAACTTTAATATACGCTATTAGAGCTGGAATTACCGCGGCTGCTGGCACCAGACTGGCCCTCTAATAGATCCTCGTTAAAGGATTTAAAGTGTACTCATTCCGATTACGGGGCCTCGGATGAGTCCCGTATCGTTATTTTTCGTCACTACCTCCCCGTGCCGGGAGTGGGTAATTTGCGCGCCTGCTGCCTTCCTTGGATGTGGTAGCCGTTTCTCAGGCTCCCTCTCCGGAATCGAACCCTGATTCCCCGTTACCCGTAACAACCATGGTAGTCGCAGAAACTACCATCGACAGTTGATAAGGCAGACATTTGAAAGATGCGTCGCCGGTACTAGACCGTGCGATCGGCACAAAGTTATTCAGAGTCACCAAGTCAAACGGTGAGCAAGGCAAGCCCGCCACCGATTGGTTTTGATCTAATAAAAGCATTCCTTCCATCTCTGGTCGGAACTCTATTTGCATGTATTAGCTCTAGAATTACCACAGTTATCCAAGTAATGTGGGTACGATCTAAGGAACCATAACTGATGTAATGAGCCATTCGCGGTTTCACCTTAATGTGGCTTGCACTGAGACATGCATGGCTTAATCTTTGAGACAAGCATATACTACTGGCAGGATCAACCAGGGTGCTATATATATAATAGCATAGTGCGTAAATGTCCCTCGGCGTCACCCGAGAGACCACACTTTGTATAGAAAAGTTCGATGAATATTTCTAAACAACGAATTTTCTTACATATATATATCTGAGTCGTACGATATTCCCTGGACATGACGAACAGTTTACATCGCGACTTGATATTTTATATATTCTGCGCTTACACAGAGGCTAGACCTTTAACAACCGTCGAAACGGCGGTCCGTACATGAAATTTGCGGTCCGCAGACCCAGTTAATTTCAAACAGTCTCTTTACCCTTCGTTAGATTGAAAACGTCGGGGCGAATTCATTATAAGAATTCATCGTTATAACTAACTTTTATTCTCGCTCGGAGAGTATTGAGTTGATTGCATTTGTATATTTTATTTTCCGCATAAGAGTCTTTGCGTCAACGACACATGCCCGCGGATATGCTGTACAGTATGGTTGAACACTTATAAATAAGGTCCAGAACCCGGCCGTAAACCGACATCCGAACATATACGGCGTATATTATTCTAGACACGGTCTACGACAGTTTGACCTGCAGCGACGGGTCGCCTCGGGTTACCGTGCGAACCATCACCGCGATGGTCTGGACAGGCTATATGGCGGGTCGCAAGAAAATAAATTCTCTAGGACGCGCAACCACTTTAGCAATTTTAGAGCACGTTGTGGTCCAAAAACAAACGTCCTCGCTTTAAAATTGAAATATGAATATTTCACTGTGTGTGAGATTGAAAAATCTGCTTTCGCTGATTTTTCATTTTCTTAAAACAACGCAATGAAGCGAATGTTCAAATTCGCACAATTTGAATAAAATGTGCAGAGTATATAGAATACTAACGCAAGCGTTTACTACAATCGACTTTAAAACACTAGACTTTCATCTAGCGCCCAAAGAATTGATTGAGCTATGCGTTTAAAGTATAATATTCAAAAAGAACGCCGTTTTCACAACGAACTTCGTCATTCGCTCAGGCATCTGGCGATACCGAGCAGATATACATGGCAGTGCTCTCACACAATGCATAAGAGCGCTAAGCGGTTGTAAACTGCGTCACGCTGCTTTTGCACACTGCGCAATATTTTGCGACTAGCTCCGGTCAAACGTTAATGAAACGAATGATCATTGCCAGAAGCTTTTGCCCACAGTATATTATACTATAGGAGCGCACTTGATTACAGCAATAATTTGTCGAGTAATCACAAGATTTCATATTTGTGGTCAGCAGACCCAAATAATTTTAACTCGCACCGATCGAACGTTCATAAATGAATGATCCTCGGTGCGAGAAGCTTCGTCAGTTCTGCTGCACCACCCATCTATTTGACTTTAGTCCATTTGTAAAATCCTATATTATTAAAATATATAGATTTTATATTTGCGGTCCGCAGACCCAAATAATTTCAACTCGCTCCGATCAAACGTTCATAAAACGAAAGACCATCGCTGCGAGAAGCTTTGCTAGTTCTGCTATATTCACATATATTTGACCGTAGTCAATTTGTAAAATTCTATATTATTAAAATATATAGATTTCATATTTGCGGTCCGCAGACCCAAATAATTTCAACTCTCTCTGATCGAACGTTTAAAAACGAATGATCCTACCACCAGTTATCTATAGCCGCAAACCAGCATCCGAATATATACGGGGTATATAATTCTAGATGTGGCTCACAACATTATTAAAAGTTACGCTAATATATCATTGACAGACTAAAAGTATCGAATATGATGTAAAAACTACACCGGGGAATGATATCCGTACCCGCCCGAACAACATAGCGTACTTTAGCCTGAGCTTGCTCGCATCGCACTCGACACGACCTATTCCCCTATATAAGGCGCGCGGCCACAGCGTAGGTATTTGACTGAGTCCCAAGCGATGTGCATTTGACCTGCGGCGAGGGCCTGCTCGCGCTTACGGTGTGAATCGTCAAGACAAAAGTCTGGGAAAATTTCGAACTGTGAACCCTTATGATAGAAAAATTTTTGTCGAAAATTTTGTTAGATGTTCAAACAGTTTTATATATATGGACAATATGAATTATAGTTAATTATTGAGTTTTTAGGTGTTTTTTGTTTTTTTTTTAAACTTTTGTATAAAATTATGTATTTATTGATTTTTATAGATCTCAATGAATATAAAACGAATTTATATATAGTTATATTATTTTTTATAATTATTTGTTTAAATTTTCTAATTTTACAATAAATGTTCAAACCAGTTTTCCTCGATTTTCTCTTAAACCGTAAAAGATACAAAAAAACTTTGTTCGTACGAAAGATGCAGAATAAAATTACGAATAAAATGGTATATAAATGGTTAGGTGTGTTCATATAATTTTCTCTAGATTTTCCGATTTTTCCAAATTTTCACGACGGCAACTCGCCTGTAGGCTACACCGTGCAAAATTCGAAGTTGTGATGTATGGAAAAAGAACTAAGAATTTTGAGACCTTTCTAATGATGTATAATAGTTTATATGTTTTCTTTAGAGAAATATCGAATCGTGAGGAGTATTGCTCCAACCTATCCGCACTTTGCATTTTGACAAGTTAACATCTACACATATTGCTCTATAACATGAAAACCGTAAAAGATACGAAAAAACTTTGTTCGTACGAAAGATGCAGAATAAAATTATGAATAAAATGGTATATAAATGGTTAGGTGTGTTCATATAATTTTCTCTAGATTTTCCGATTTTCATAACGGCAACTCGCCTGTAGGCCACACCGTGCAAAATTCGAAGTTGTGATGTATGGAAAAAGAACTAAGAATTTTGAGACCTTTCTAATGATGTATAATAGTTTATATGTTTTCTTTAGAGAAATATCGAATCGTGAGGAGTATTGCTCCAACCTAGCCGCACTTTGCATTTTGACAAGTTAACAACTACACAGATTGCCTTATACTGTCTAAACCGTAAAAGATACAAAAAAACTTTGTTCGTACGAAAGATGCAGAATAAAATTACGAATAAAATGGTATATAAATGGTTAGGTGTGTTCATATAATTTTCTCTAGATTTTCCGATTTTTCCAAATTTTCACGACGGCAACTCGCCTGTAGGCTACACCGTGCAAAATTCGAAGTTGTGATGTATGGAAAAAGAACTAAGAATTTTGAGACCTTTCTAATGATGTATAATAGTTTATATGTTTTCTTTAGAGAAATATCGAATCGTGAGGAGTATTGCTCCAACCTAGCCGCACTTTGCATTTTGACAAGTTAACAACTACACAGATTGCCTTATACTGTCTAAACCGTAAAAGATACAAAAAAACTTTGTTCGTACGAAAGATGCAGAATAAAATTACGAATAAAATGGTATATAAATGGTTAGGTGTGTTCATATAATTTTCTCTAGATTTTCCGATTTTCATAACGGCAACTCGCCTGTAGGCCACACCGTGCAAAATTCGAAGTTGTGATGTATGGAAAAAGAACTAAGAATTTTGAGACCTTTCTAATGATGTATAATAGTTTATATGTTTTCTTTAGAGAAATATCGAATCGTGAGGAGTATTGCTCCAACCTAGCCGCACTTTGCATTTTGACAAGTTAACAACTACACAGATTGCCTTATACTGTCTAAACCGTAAAAGATACAAAAAAACTTTGTTCGTACGAAAGATGCAGAATAAAATTACGAATAAAATGGTATATAAATGGTTAGGTGTGTTCATATAATTTTCTCTAGATTTTCCGATTTTTCCAAATTTTCACGACGGCAACTCGCCTGTAGGCTACACCGTGCAAAATTCGAAGTTGTGATGTATGGAAAAAGAACTAAGAATTTTGAGACCTTTCTAATGATGTATAATAGTTTATATGTTTTCTTTAGAGAAATATCGAATCGTGAGGAGTGTTGCTCCAACCTATCCGCACTTTGCATTTTGACAAGTTAACAACTACACAGATTGCCTTATACTGTCTAAACCGTAAAAGATACAAAAAAACTTTGTTCGTACGAAAGATGCAGAATAAAATTATGAATAAAATGGTATATAAATGGTTAGGTGTGTTCATATAATTTTCTCTAGATTTTCCGATTTTTCCAAATTTTCACGACGGCAACTCGCCTGTAGGCTACACCGTGCAAAATTCGAAGTTGTGATGTATGGAAAAAGAACTAAGAATTTTGAGACCTTTCTAATGATGTATAATAGTTTATATGTTTTCTTTAGAGAAATATCGAATCGTGAGGAGTGTTGCTCTAACCTATCCGCACTTTGCATTTTGACAAGTTAACATCTACACATATTGCTCTATAACATGAAAACCGTAAAAGATACGAAAAAACTTTGTTCGTACGAAAGATGCAGAATAAAATTATGAATAAAATGGTATATAAATGGTTAGGTGTGTTCATATAATTTTCTCTAGATTTTCCGATTTTCATAACGGCAACTCGCCTGTAGGCTACACCGTGCAAAATTCGAAGTTGTGATGTATGGAAAAAGAACTAAGAATTTTGAGACCTTTCTAATGATGTATAATAGTTTATATGTTTTCTTTAGAGAAATATCGAATCGTGAGGAGTATTGCTCCAACCTAGCCGCACTTTGCATTTTGACAAGTTAACAACTACACAGATTGCCTTATACTGTCTAAACCGTAAAAGATACAAAAAAACTTTGTTCGTACGAAAGATGCAGAATAAAATTACGAATAAAATGATGTATAACTCGATATATGTCATAATATATTTTTCATGAGATTTTTCAATTTTTACTTTAAATTAAAAAATGTTTGAAATTTTTCGCTGACTTTAAATTCATTTGCGGGTTATGCTTTTTTTTACAATATTGTTTCAAATGATGTAAAAAGTTAAATTAGCGAGGTGCCTCAATATGCAAAAAATTGGCCCACTCTAATATATATATATATATATATATATATATATATATATATATATATATAGGTTATATATATATATTATATATAGGTTATATATATATATATATATATATATATATTATAGGTTGTCAAATATCTCCCTTTCGCCTTTTTGTATTATAAATCAAGAGCAAAAAAGCGGAAGGGAGATATTTGACAACCTAATATATATATATATATATATATATATATATATATATATATATATATATATATATATATATATATATATATATATATATATTATATTATATTATACTAATATATTTTCGACGAAAAGAATCGATATTGGCAAATAGATCGAGCTAAAAAATCGATAGCAAAAGTACTCACTATCGACCGCAAAGTATCGATATTTACTCAGTACTCGATATTTTGTTCTAACACTAGGCGCAGGGACACTGGTAAGGGTTTCACTCGGTCTTGCCAAGTACGGAACTGTACCTGACGGTTGGATAAACGCTCTAGTTGTGTGCGTCATACAGCTAGAGGGGCCAGTGACACTTTTCTTCGCCGTCTTTTTTTCCCGATCAAGTAGTTTTTGTTCTTCTTCACGTTTGTCTAATTTTTACTAACTTTAATGTTTAGTTAGTTCATAACACTTAGTTTATATATCATACGTGTAACATATTTACTCTTACTTTCGTATCCTATTTATCATTATTGCACCATCCGCTTTGTTCGCCATTTTAATATTTTCGAATCATGTTATTTATATATGTATATATCATAGTGTCGTTTTTTTTGCCGTGCGTCGCAAAATGCTTGGTTTGGTTTACGGATAGAGTTTATAGAATTTGTTTCAAGTTACATGGTATTGAGAGTATAGAGGGCAAAATGTTTAGTCGATAAGTTAAATGTGTTTTGGTGGCCCTATTGTTTAAGTGTTATTATATAATAGTTTTATATCTGTTAAGTATGATAATGATTAGGATTGGATTTTTTTTATTTCACTTTATTTCAGCAATCAGAAATACAAAAATAATTTCTATGAGCTAAACTGTACATTTAAATAAGTATGATATTATATAAGATAATCCAGTGATATATCTTACTTAGTTTACATAAAATCGAATGGCCATATCCTTTTCAGTCTTCTATTGTCATGTGGTAGTAAGATGTCTGCAACTATTGGGTTTGGGTGGGTCTCTAATTTATTTCTATGGATTAAGGCACGCTCTTGTATTGTTTGCCGGACTGTTAACATTTTCAGAAGATTGGATATAAACTATTATTTTCATCGTATGTTTTTTTGTTCATTGATAATGTTACCGTAAAACAAACCAAACGAACATTAGTAGTGTATTACCGTGTTTATACCGTCGGCGTTTTGTTTAATTTTTGTACGCCCTTTTATATGGACAAAATACGATTTTATTTTTATCAAATATACTTTAATTTTGTCTCGTCAATAGTTATTGGCTCGTGTTTTTGACCGCCCAATCGCGATTAAGGAATCCGATATGGCAAATAAAAATAATGAAGGAAGAACGGATTAATTGAGAGAAACATGAATGGGTTATGAGAGATAGGAAGAACTTGATGAAGAATCAAGAATAGGTATGTTTGTATAAACAAATATATAAATCGAAGGATCGTGTCGTAGCCTTTATCACTCTTTTTAATTATTTTTTCTCAACATTACTTCTTTTCTCTATTTTTTTATATGAATATGCGGTAAACAGCTCGACCGTCGGTAGACGAAGCTTTAGTCCGAGCGGCCGGGGCAAGTGGTGACGCTTCAGCATGAAACGACCGGACTCGTTTCATAAGTAATTAGATTTAAACGACACGATTCATTATGATTGGAGCAAAAGATTCTTTTCGGCGTAGAAATATATGATTGAAAAAAAAAATCATTTACTTTTTTTTTAAATAAAATAATATTAGTTTAGACTTAAGATTCACCTCCCCTTCCCTTAGATAGGTTGTAGAATGAAGTTTTAGAATATGTTGGGATATTTAGTTGTCATGGTGCAGGGAAGTTATATCGGGATTTTTGTTTGTGGAGAGTCGCAACATAGTATAAATATAAGTCTGCTGTTTTCAATCGGGGAAACCGCTCTTAATCAAACCCGCAGCCGCTGAATATATGTGACAATTATTGTATGAAATTATTGGATTATTTGTGAAGGTACCTTCAGTGAGACCTAAATGGCGCTATAGGTCGCACGTTGCCATCTCCCCGCGAAGAAGACAACCTTGGAGGGCTCTTGTGCCGGGCTGGGAAACTCCGGGTGTGTCCCGCTTACACAGGTGATTGTAAGTGCCATTTGTTTTTGGGTGGGCATAAGCGGTCGGTCTAGTGTTATTATGGTATGGGGCGCTGCGGGGGGAGCAAGAAGGAAAACTAGATCCTAGCCCCCATCTGTGGTCTTGTATTTGGGGGGCAATCACACCAGTAGATGCTGAATTACGGTAAATGTCGCGTTCGTTAAAGTAAACTAGCTATTTAAATAATTGAATTTTATAAATTGATATATATATATATATATATATATATATATATATATATATATTGTTCCTTGTTTATCGTCAAATTAGTTTTTGTCCGCGCGTTACGCAGTAAATGATTGTCCACATCGGCTATAATTCGGGCTACGGTTATTCTATTAAATCTAATACTACAACCAAGAAAATAAGTGACAGCACACGCACATAAGATAAGTTTGCGTCTCAAGAAAACGTGTTACAAAAAAACTGTACGAAAAACGATTGTACTTCGAATATTTTATCACTACGTTTTGTCTTTTGTTAGTCTGTTTTTTTATATATAACTTTTTTTTCTAAGTCTAGCCTTTCTGTTTTAAATTTACTATGCACAGTTTTTCTTGACACGATTTTTTTAATAACCAAATAGTTTAATTTAGTTTTAAGCAAACGGATTTATTAAGTTTTTTTTTTGTATTAATGATGTTTGTGTATATTTTATCAGACCTGTATATATGAGTTCATGTTTACTAGCTGCTACGTGTTTTGTGTTTGTAAACAAAGGAGGAATAGCTTATAAGGATTCTAGGAATATCTGACCGAAACCACAACACCTAAACATGGCCAGCACACAACCACAACCACAATGATCGTCCAGTAGCCAAGGCTCACACTTGAGCAAACTCATTTAAACCAGCCAACCCAAAGACGAGGACCAAGGGGCAAAACAGGTTCCTAAGGACACCGGAATAACCCGGAATACCCGAAAGAAGGCAAAATTTTAACTTTGTATTTAAGAGCCGAGGGTGGCTCTAGTGTGACAGGGGGGCGTGTAACAACAATTGGTATTGTCGTCAAAGGATTGCATAGCCCTCAGTGCAAATGAACTCCCTCACCTACTTCTACTAGGGTTCCTGCAATATAAGGTCTAAGTCGAGGGTTGAAATGATCATTAGGAAATGTAACATCCTCCGAGGAGTTCGGTCGGGTCCAGGCACAAGTCTCTGGACCCGCTTTGTGTATAGTGGTGTGTGTGTTGTGCCAGGAGAGGAGAACCCGTTCCAGCAAAGGTCAGATGTATTATGTATTAGCTATTTTCTCCGTTAGTATATTCCGTTACGTTAGTTCCGTTATGTCCGTTAAGTTATCCAATACTCCGTTAGTAATCAATCAAGATTTATCAGTACGTTATAGTTTAGGCAGAGGACATGACAGTACGTAGGTACTGTCATGCCATCACGCCTGTAATATTGAAGTAGTATTAAATAAGGACAATTGTACATTCTGTTTCATTTGCGTAGTTAGTTGGTTTAGTTTCCACAGGTAATTACAGGGTCTTTATAGAAGACGGATTAAGGAGTTGGTGTAACTCTTTCGTAAGGGCGATGCAACGCTAAGATATAATATTTGGTAGTCGTTGCAATCCCTGAGAAAGGGTCCATCAACCTGTTTAAACCGTCACAATATATATATATATATATATATATATATATATATATATATATATCCTAGCTGACCCGGCAAACGTTGTTTTTCTAAGTAAGGTATATTTAATACAATTTCTAGAGAATAAAAAAAAACTATACTTTTAATGTATAAGAATGTTTTGTTTGAATGCTATATACAATGAGGTATTATAAACACAATAAACCCCATTAGTTTGTCTATATTTTGTCAATACAATCAAACGGGAAGTTTTATACACTTTCTATAGAAAACATGGTATAATCCAATCCAAGTCTTTTTTGGTCTTTCGACTTATTGATTACGTTTCAAGTTTTTCAGATTTTTTTTGGATTATGGATTTTGTGTATAATTGTAAATAATACTACTGACCTTAACACTATTTCTACCGACATTTCATGTTTGCTATTCCTACCGCGACCGGTCAAATGACCGGTCATGCAAAATCGTTATTTTTCAGTATTGAATGAAGAGTTAATGCTAGTTTATAAATACAAATACAATATATTTCTTTTATTTTAGAATGCAAAATCTACATTTTATACTGTTTCATCCAATTTTTCACGAATTTTTTTCTTAGAGTGTATTTTATGCACACGCATTTTTTGCGTTTTTGGCTGATTTGTTCGCCCTATCATCTTTTTAAAGCATTATCTAGAATATTTTCTTTTAGGGAATCTGTTGCGTACTTGTACTTAATTGATTTTTTTCTGAATTCTTGTCGCAAATATACTGCACATTAATTGGAATAGAAAGTTTCTGCCTTGTACATTGTCCTCCCGTAATTTCTTTATGTGACAACAATCGATTTATCCTGAACAAATCCAAAATAATGTAAATCCTTGATGAATTCTCTCTAAAATTCATATTTTACCGAATAATTTCTCACTATTTTATGAATGACACCTACACCAGTCCCGACGCTAATACCAATTGAATTAACTCACGTATTAGTGTAATTTTTTCAACATATGTGTAGGTAAGTGAAAATTAGAAAAGTGAAATTCTTCTTATCTTCCAAAAATATAAGTATTATTTGAGTGTTGAAGTCCTTGATTTTCAGTTCTGCCAGTATTTATAGCAGTTATATTGCTTCAATTGTACCTACCATCAGTTTTTTTACTAAAAGTTTAACTATATGTAGGATGGTGAAAACGTTATATATTTTTTACGTCATAATAGCGATTTTGATAATACGGTTTCATCAGTTATAAATCATCAAAGAAATTCTCAGTTTGCTACGTATACTGGATGGTTACCAAAATTTCACACCCCATTTGTGCGATTTGCTGGGCATAATTATATTTACATCGTATATTGAACGGTTACTAATATTTATACGTTTTTCTGAACACTATTGAACATGTGTTGAATAAATTTACACCTTACCTTTATTAAAAATATATGTTTGTCGATAGTAATACGTGGTCTTTTACAACAATTTTGATTGCTGTCAATGTAGTTGAATCAACCTTTTGATTCAAAACAAAACCTATCAATTTGTTGTTTGAATTCCTTCGTAAAAATCTGTCTACACATAGACATTGAGCAAAAATAAGAAAACCGAATTTTTATACCGTAGAAATGCAATATTTATACTCCTTGCCTCATTTGCGAAGCGTGCATACAGAATCGAAAAAAAAATGCATATAAATTTGCAGAAGACAGTTTTTACTAGTCTAAATTCTTCTGAATTTACATTTTCTTGTAAGTTAGATAATATTCTTAACAATTACTACAAAAAATCCTGTCCGAACTTCGTCTTTCGTACTACCGGTCAAATGACCGGTCGCGGTAGGTAAGACAGTATACAATTTTTTTTCCAAAAATAGAAATTGAATAAACAAATTAACATTGAAAAATGTATCATACTTACATATTGGGAAAAGTCATAAAGTTTGATAACGATTCAATTACGTTTGATATGAAAAATACTAATCGAAAAATCAAAAACGGTCATTTGACCGGTCCCGGTAGGAATACTGTTAAAAAAATTTTCAAATTTCTCGAGGAGAGATAGAAAATGAATTAGGTATTTCTTCTTTGATCTGCTTTTTGAAAAGTTTCAAATTACATTCGATGAATTTAAATAAATTTAATAAAAAGTATATATTAGCAGGGCGAAGCACAGAGGTCCAATTTGAAATTGAGCAGGTAGTTTATACCTGTGAAAACCAAAACAATCATATCACCACAAATAACACATTTCAAACAAACAATTATCTGACTATGTGCAGTAAAACTGCCAGTTACTTCATCATTGTAGAAATGTGCCTTTATGCTGTCTTTCAAAAATTTGTTATCTATACCTTTTTACCCTATAGGCAGAGTAACTTGGAACGGCCTGGTGGCAAACAGGTTTGATGTCTTATTTTAATTTTAAAGGTATTTTACAAAATAATTACATTTTTAACTAATGCTTAAAAACTACCAACGGAAGATAATACTTTTATTATGGATTTTCAAAGATTGCCGTTTATTCCCCGATAGCAAAGTCATGAGAATCAAGGTTATAGCTGGTTATATATATTTTTACCTCTACTTTCAAATACTTTTGTTAAACAATGCTTAACTTTACTGGTTTTTGACACATCGGTGCTGGACCATTTTAACCCCGGATCTTCATATAAAACCATCTATTTTTCAATAAATTGTGGGAAATTAAAACTGGGAAAATTTTATTCGGCAAAATGCCCCTTTCAACAAAATTTAGGTTCTGAATTTAAATAACATAAATGAAAAATAATATAACCTAGAAAATGTTTTATAAATACCAATGAGTATATTTAATGATACAAATGAAATTTTTCAGAGCACCGTGTTTGAGAAAAATATGATTTGCAAAAAAAGAGTGCCACAAAGTCAAAAAATGCATTTTTATATTAACAAAAAAAAATTATATTTTCAGTTTCTATCAACACTTGCGGCCCGTTTAATAACGTTTTTGTATATAAGTAAAACTACAAACAAAACTTCTTACTGCATTTTGGTCATAATTAAATAATATTTACGTATAACTTCCTATTAAACGTAATTGAACATCATCTGTCAAAAATGTTTGACATTTCACGCATTAGCCACCGTCCATTATTTTATTTAAATTACGCTTCTACAAAAATTTTCAAATTAAAAATGTAAAGTTTTTACGCTATTTTGAAATAATATCTCACCTTTCCGACCATCTCTGGATTGGCACGAATTTTTCAAGACTAAGACTCGCCAAATCGGTTTTTGAGTTTTACGGAATCATTTTATCGAGAGCTCCATTTTATATATATATATATATATATATATAATAAATTATATATATATATATATATTTATATATATATATTTATATATATATATATATATATATATATATGTATAATAAAATAAAAATTGATCAATGATTAATAACAATGAGATAATAACAAAAACTCTTAATTTGAAACTAATCATTGTTGCACACCGTCAACACAAATAATATATTTTTTAAAGCATTCTATTGGGATGATAAGTTCTTTAAAAACATTGATAACCGTTTAAACTTTTTTTGCCTCTCCGAAATCGCTTAACCTGTCTTTGACAGTTTACCAATACGAATCGAATGTTTTTTAAATCATTTAAATTGGTTGATCCAATTCGATTCCGTCGACAAAAAATTAAAGATTCTTAAAAAAACGACATTTAGACATTTCTGAACCAATTTTGAAAATTAAAAACTGTTCGAAAGTTTTTAGTTGGCGATCGTGCTGAATAGTTTTTCGTAAAGATCGGCCGTATCGTTTCTTCGTAATTTATTGTAAAAATCTTTTATAAAAAAACTTCATATAGAGATAAAAATTATAGTCTCATCTAACATAAATTTTATGGAACTACGATAAATGATTAATTATAAAAATTCATTAAATTTTCATTTTCCTTTCAGAATTACTTGAATGATCGTAAAAACATAAAATGTTTGCTAATCAAATTGTTTGGAAAAAAAACAAACTGCTTCGGGATAATTATTTAATTTCATTGTTTTTCTAATAGCTGGAGAACAAACCATTTTTGCTGAAGTGTTTGTTTATTTGATTGAAAATCAATCTCATTCACAGTTATAGTAATCGCAACAAAATCGAAAATGAAAAATTTTATATGTATTTACGTTTTAAAGATATCTGAACATTTTGGCAAACGATTTGGTCAACGATTTTATGAACACGTATCAACCAACTTGAAAAATTCATAAAATATTCGATTTGTGTTGAAGGTAAGACGTGCTGATTATTGGTAAAGGCAGGACAAGTCGTTTCGAAGATACAGGGCAAAAAATGCCAAACTGATTACATTTTTAAGAAGGCAGGACTAGCGGTTTTGAAGATCCAATAAAAAAGTAGAAAAAATGCCATTTGGCGAACAAAAATGATCATTAAGCGTATAGTCCAGTCATTTGGTCGTTTTGCCGGTACGTACTTCGGGAATTCTGAAAATTGGTAATCTTATAGATTTCGAGGTGCTCTTTACGAAAATCAACTTTGCCACCTCAAATTTGAACGGCAAGTTGCCGCCATATCGAAAAAATGGCGTCAAAAACAGCTTTTTCAAAATATCTCCTTTCTGGTTCATTCTACGATAAAAGTATCTATGTACGAATTAAACTAGATAAAATTTCCTACAATTCTTTAGAAAACCGTTTTTTTGTAAAATTTATGGTTTGAGAGTACGGCCGCCTTAAAGTCTTTGCTGCTCTCGCCGCAGTATCAAATCTCTCCATATATGACAGCAATTTGAACTTGACCACATTCTCTCTAATAAATAAATATTTTCAATGTTAAATTAGGCAAATAAGATCTAGAAATAAAATATATATTAAGATCTAGAAATATATATATATATATATATATATATTTATATATATATATATATATATATATATATATATACTAGATGACCCAACAGACGTTGTCCTGTACCAAATTCTACATTTTTCAATATCCTGTACGAATATTTACCGTTCAGTTAAAATTAATAATTATTGTTTTTCAAATTACTATTTACATTAATATATAAGTAAATGTAGAACTGCTTCAAATAAAATGATGATTTTCAATTCCCATAGTTAACACTTTAACAAATATTAAAATAGGTTTAATAAAATTATATATTGAAAATTAAACACTGCAATTTATAGTACAAATTTATTTCCAATAGCTCAATTTGTTTTAATGTCAAGGGTTATACAATTTTTTAGTCATACCAGTAGATGTGGATGTAAAAATGAATGATTTTTTGTTTATTTACGACTAAAACGTTGACTTTCCAAATGTATCACACAAAAAATCATCGCCTGCCTTTGTGATTTATAGCATAAGATACACGTGTTAAAAATTGAAGTCTTTTAAAGGGTATAACAAACTCAGAAAGAATTAGTAAATAGCATTCACGGTAAAGGTACAATATCACATTGGTTTTTTCTACCCAAAATAATGGCTTCAATAATGTTGTCTATAATTTTATATATTTGTACCATATTTTAACTGGATTTTAGTAATTTTAATATCTAAATTACATTTTTCTTACTAATAAATTTATATACATTATTACTTAAGTTTATATTTGAAGTGAATTATTTTGCCAAATCCTGTTCTCATGTCCTCTATTCAACCTACGATCAACAAAATTATTGCAGTAAATGGAGAGGAAAAAAACGTTTGTCGGAAATAGGCTAATCTTAATCTAAGTGTTAATCTTAAATCTTAAGTTCAGAAGTGAAAACAATTTGCACTTTGTCACCACCCACCGGATTAATTGAATTATAACTCTTTTAATTCTGATTTTATCAGTACTTGCAATACACTATTTTAAAGGTAATGAGCTACACAACTTTTTCTATCATAAATTTTACCGTAACTTCTCTTATTTTGAAATGGCAAAGGATTGAAAGACTCGAAAGACACTCTGGTTGGACACTATCAATATTTGTGTAACAGAAAAATAATAAAAAGCAATAATTGGTCAGTAAAAGACCTTGAATTTTTATTTATATACCTTTATACGTATCTTTTATTATTTTAAATATTTTTTTCCCATGAAATCATGAGCTTTTTCGAAATCGTTTGCACTAAAGTTGTGGTATTTTCTAGAATCCGAGAAGATCTTTTCAAGATCTCTCAAACCAAGTTGATTCCAGAGGGACTACGGTTATTTTTAATTTTGGTGGAAATGGCACTCAAAAACTATTTGCTTAAAACGAAAAAAATATTGTAGGCGTCTTTTATCTGCATGATAGCTTACTCATTTTGCAGCAGAAGAACTCATTTTAAAGCTTATTTTGAGTACTATAAAACCCTATTTTCATATCTAGCTTAATATGATTCCTAGAACAATTTATAGAACACCAATTTGTTAGAATTTCAATTGATATAATTTTGTTCATTACATGATTTTCGTTTAAATGTATATTTTTAGAAATATTTGCAAAAAACTATGAAAAACGCAAAAAACAACAAATTTTCAGTAGCCAGTAACTTGAAAAGTAATTTCTTTTCTGAAAAACATCATTAAACATTTTTCTCTTCTAATTAGTTCTTTTATCGATATCCGACGTTAGTTTGGAAAAGATACAATCGCACCACTGAAAAAAGATGTCATCCCCCCGGAAAGTGGCAAATGATTCTAAATTATTTTTACTTTTAAACTTGAGAGTAAGATGAACTTAATTCCAAAACTTTATGTAAATTGGAGCACATTAAAAATATTCAGACCCAAAATGCTCCATTGTCTTGAGTAAATATTCCGTATCCAATGCCAAACATATGAATTTTTGACACAATGAAACTTCTAAATAATTGTTTGAATAAATAAATTATTTTTGTATCGTGATTTTGTAAAGTAAGGCAAAACACGACTGCATTTAAAAGTTAAAAAATAATAATCAGTCAAAGTGAATTATAGGCTAAGTTTGAAGTGCGATCACTGACAGACGCATGCGCAGACTGCATCACCTGTCAGATGTTGACTGTAAAATATTATTTTAATTTTTGGCACATCTGAGCTGCTTTTTGGCAATAATAATGTAGTCATTACATTTTTCTTATTCATAATTATAAATATATTATATTTTAATATTGTCTTAGCTTATAAGTGAATGGAAATGTTTGGCAAATGACAGTCTTCATTTGTTTTAATGTCAAACCATGCCTTAAATATTTTCAAGGGCAAACAATGATAAGCGGTATTTTGTAATATTTCCCATTTATTTCTACAATCTAACTATAATTCAATGAATCTACTAATTATAGAAAATTTCCCGAACAAACTTCAGGATGATTCATGAAAATCCGAATTTTAGTTTAGGAGGATTAATCATACATAGTTACAGAAGAGTTTTATATATAAGATATGGAGCGTATTTCATAAATAACTAAATGTATATTCAATGAAAAATAAATACTAAGTAATTTTACGATGATTTATTAGACATCGATCTATAATAATATATGAGATTATATTTACACATTCTTTGTTTTTCTCTATTGCCCAAATCATGACTAAAATCTAACTTGGAGCACCATAATGCGGCATAATGCTCCATACTGCAGCCCCAAACAGTCTAGATTCTATAATGTATTTGCTTATTGAATAGTATTGGGAGCAATTTCATATTTGGTATAGTATATGAACTCTTTGAAGTTTTTATTATTGGTACTCTGATTCCATCGTTGGATTCTGTGTCGTCAAGTACTATTTTTAATAGCTGTCTTACTGGATTAATTCTACATTGCAGTAGCTCGCATATGAAATGTGATTGTGTGTGTTTTGAATTTATAACATGTTGCACAATTGTGAATTACCTCTTTAACTTTCTTTTTCGTTGTTCATTCACTTGATGATAAGCGGGTAAAATTAAGGGGTGCATCTGATTATGTAAAGTATTTGCGTTTAGCAGCTTTTCGCCTGCTCTTAATGATGATTTTTTAAATACAATAGAATAATTGTTATTATTTGTCACTAATGAAGTGACAGCTCTTTATTTTAAACCTTTCTTTTTTCTTGCCATATGATCAGATATCGTGACTCCTTTAATTGATTTTTCAAGCAAAACTTTTTTTTTTTTTTTTTCTAGTTAACTAAGATTTGTAAATAACTTTATGAATAATTGCTTCTTGTTTAGCTTTTCTATCCTTTTCTAATTTCGTAATATTGTTTGACCATTTGTAAGATATAAGACACTTTGCCGCTAAAAGATTATCAACTTTCTTGATTTGTAATTTGACTTGTGATAAAGTATCTACATCTGAGATTATGTCATTTACATTATAATCATATGGTGAAATGTTAGATAGTGCTGGATATTTCTTACTGTGCTCTAATGCTGGTATATCTTCCAATGAAGATATTTGTTGGCTAGAATTCTAGATCCACTGGTTTGCTGCTTATTTCTTAGAAACTTTTTCATCTTCTAATTTTGCAACTATGTTGTTAAGTTCAAAAACTTTCTGGTTTAACTTACCTAGTTTTGATTTTCAGATGTAGGGTCTGTATATACATCAAACTTTTCCTGGAGATGTTTGTAATCACGAGGAAGTCTATCGTTCCTGTCTAAAAGATTTTCAATTTGTCTATTTTTCAATTCGGGTTCTTTTTCTAATTTAATAATTTTTTCATTTACGTTTTCATTTGCTGAATTATTTTCATCATATAATTTTTTCTCCAATACACTGAATCGTTTTTCAAGTTCCCAAAATTTCTTTGGTTGTTCTGTCACATTTGTTTCTGTTGTTATTCCTACTTGTGCAGAATGTATTTTTTTTTCTATAGGACCGCACAGTGACCAACAAAATTCAGTATTAAATAAGTTATTTTATTTTTTAGTTTTATCTGTTTATTTTTTAAAATCTCAAAAAATATTTCCGCTCCTAATATCAGATCAATCTCTCCAGGCGTATCATAAATTGGATCTGCTAGTAAGCAGGCTTGCGGTATGTTTCAATTTGTTCTATCAATACAAGCTTCGGGCATCTTACTTACAATCTTTTCCATTACTATGCAATCTAGATTTTTGCTATAATCACTTATTCTAGAAGCAATAGTTAAGTTTGTGGCTTCTTTAAGGCTAGCATTTATACCGCCTCCGCCACCTACAATAATATTTGAATTCTTTATTTTCAATTTTTATTTTTTAGCTAAAGAATTTGTTATAATGCTAATCTGAACACCACAGTTTAGAAGATCACGCGCAGTACATATAATTCTACCATTAGATACTAAGATTAGAACTGTTGACAAAAGGGTATGTCTTGTTTTTTCTTTGGCTATTATGGAAATATTGGTTCCAATAGACTCTGGAAATCTTGAAAATTCTTCTGATTTGTGTAATATGGTATTGTGTCGCCTTTTGCAGATGAAACAATTGCGTTTGCTTAAACATTAAGAAATTCCGTGCGAGGAATTGAGATCAACAATATGTAGTTTTGAAAATTCTTCGCATCGATTGAGATAATACTCCTTGTTACAAAATTGACATTTTATTTTAATAGATACAGCGAAATAATTTTTTTTGAACTGGCACATTTGAGATTGATCTTTGTTCTCGATTTATATCAAAGATTGCACATCGACTATCCAGAAAAGAAAAAAATTGGTCTAAAGATGGAATGTTATTTTTGTTATATATGAACTACATGCTAGCTGAGTATCTAAATCTAATTTGGATTTCAAAATGAAGACAATCATAAGATCGGATAGATCAACTGGTAATTTTTCATTTGTTACTACCGTAACATGCTGACGAGATTTGCATAAAAAGTATCTAAGAGAATTATTATCTCTGTTTTATGGTTAGTTTATAAATTTTTAATTGGGCATTTATGAGTATTAGTTTATTATCATATGTGCTCACTAATGTATTCCAAGCTATTAAACAATTTTTATAGATTTTTGAAACATTCCTTATTAAATTAGCAGCCTCTATATTTATCGAATTTTCCAAATAATATAGTTTCTGAGCATTTGTTAAAAGTTGATTGTCTATTGTAAGGCTGGAGAACATATCTCAAAATTCTGGCCATTTCGAAAATTCTCCGTTAAAATTTGATAAGTTTATTTGTGGGAGTTGCACATTTTCTGAAGTTTCAATCTTATCTGCTGCATTTTCCGTATTCGCATTAATTTGCTTGCAAGATGCGATTAAATCTTCTATTGCAGCCAAAACCATACAATATTTAGTTTCAATCGCGTCGCGTTCATCATCGTTTTGGAAATAATCAAAATTGATACATTATAATTTGTCTTGTGCTTTATCATAATTTTCAAAAGCTTCGTTAAGTAAATTTCACGGGTGCTAAGGTCTATAATATTTATGCCTGAGGTACATTTTGTTATAAAATTTTTTATACGCGCTATCTTCGTTTTTGCGGTTTTGGTTGTCAGCGTGTTGAGATTTTTCATTTTGAACGTGATAGCTTTTTGTTAACTTTGATTATCAAAATTCTCCTACCTTGATACTGTGTGGACTGTACTTTACCGTATTTCTTCACTCTAAGTCTTCAATGTAGTTTTTTTCCGGCTCGAAGGACCATTTTATAGGGCGTATTCCATAAATAACTAAATGTATATTTAATTAAAACAAATACTAAGTAATTTCACGATGATTTATTAGACATCGATCTATAATAATATATGGGATTATATTTATACATTCTTTTTTTCTGTATTCCCCAAATCATGGTACACTAAAATCTAACTTGGAGCGAATTTTCTCTTTGGCCAAACATCAAAATACATTCATGAGAGAATGAGACAACATGAATTAAGCGTCACTCATCATAAAAGCCGAAGTTTTCAAAGCACTCTTGTCCAACATTCCATTCATTATTCACATATTTTTACCTTTGAACCCAACATTTTATATAGAGAAGATTGTACTTTTAAAAGACTATTTTCTGAAAGTTGTTTAATCTTTTTGAATTCGTCAAATTGTGTTAATAAAAGATCCGATCATAATATCATTCATGATTCGAATCTAAATTTTTTAAACCTAATTAAAAACTAATTAATCCTTTAATAATTTTGTGTGTATATATAAATGTATATAAGTAGTAATATATGCACATCCATATATGTGCTTATATGTATGTTTTTGTATATACACTATATACATGTGCTTGCGTATATCTTCGTGTATATAATTGTATGTACATGAATATATGGATACATGCATATGTATGTATGTGTATGTAGGTGTGCATATGTATGTGCATGTATATATAAATAATAATATTTCTCAACATATGCTAAAGCAATACTTCCTCTTTTTTGTAAATTACCAATACAAGAGCCATAAAAAAATATTTTTGCCTAAATTCTGTACATATCCCTTTTATCTGGCCGACAGAACTCCATATCAGTGTGTTAAAGTCTTGTGAAGTCGCAACATTTACAAATATCCTCGGAAAAAATCGAGTGTTTTTAACATAAAATATTAGTGATATGGATATATAAATTATTACAGGTAAATAATTTTTGCTTCTCAATTTTATATAAAACCTTTTTAACTTCCCGAAGGAGAAGTTTGTTTTCATCAAAAAATCCGATCCGCTAATTTTATGTTTTCTCGACGTTTCAAGCCATTCTGAATCGAATGAGACCAAATTTGGAAAAAGTATGTGTGTGTGTATGTGAACAGATTTTTGCCGTAAATCGACGTTTTCTCGAAAACGGCTGGGCCGATTTCGAACATTTAAAAGCCATTCGGTGTATTTCGACAAGGACTATTGTTTGTCAGTTTTGTGCAATGATCTGCCAAGCCGTTTCTTTATAAATAGCAGCAAAGTGAAAAAAATGTCGTGCACGTTTTAGCCCGCAATTCTGAACCGATTATGAAAATTTAAAAACCGTTCAAAAGATATTGGTTGAGAATCGTGCTGATTAGTCTTTGGTAAAGATCGGCCGGGCTGTTTTCTTGTAATAAAGTGTTAAAAAAATTTTTTTCGACGATTTTTATTATTATTCTTTTGGCGGTAGATACTATAGTCTTCTAGATCATACTAAAATATTACGGCCCTACGACAATTGGTTTAACTTTGAAAATTCGTCAAAGTTTGCAAAAATTTGTATCGTTTTTTTGGAATTTATCAAAATTAGACTTTTCATCGTCGTTTTCTCAAAAACGCCTGAACCTATTTCAGAAATTTAAAAGCGATTTGATGTATTTCGATGAGGACTACCGTTTGTCAGTTTTGTGCGACGATCTCCCAAGCCGTTTCTTTGTAGTTTGAAAAAATGTGTTAAACTTTTTGTCCACATTTAAGCTCATCCTACCGAACCGATTTTAAAAAATCAAAAACTGTTCGAAATATATTTGTTGAGAATGATACTGATTAGTTTTATATATACTAAAACTTTTATATTACTTTTATATACTTATAACTCAAGAAGGCTGGACTGATTTAACTGGAAATTGTATATAATTTGTATAATTATATACTCAATGGTATTTACAAAACATTTTCTATAATATATATTTTTTTGATTTACGTTATTTAAAATCAGAACATAAATTTAGAATCGATCAAAGATACATTTTGTCGAATAACTTATTCCCAGTTATAATTTTCCAGAATTTATCGAAGAATGGATAGTAATATATGAAGGTACGGGGTTAAAAGTTCCACGACCAAAGTGTCAAAAACCAGTAAAGCTAAAGCATTGTTCAACAACATTATTTGAAAGTAAAGGGAAAAAGATGTATAACCAACTATAACCTTGATACTTATGACTTTGATATTAGGAGATAAATGGTAATCTTTAAAAATCCATAGTAAAAGTATTTTCTTCTGTTGGTACTTTTAGCATTAGTTAAATATGTAATTATTTTGTAAAATACCTTTAAATTGAAATAAGACATTAAACCTGCTTGCCATCTGGCCGTTCCAAGTTACCCCGCCTATAGGATAAAAAGGTCTA
This sequence comes from Ctenocephalides felis, assembly GCF_003426905.1. Lineage (NCBI taxonomy): Eukaryota > Metazoa > Arthropoda > Insecta > Siphonaptera > Pulicidae > Ctenocephalides > Ctenocephalides felis. The sequence goes on from NW_020538040.1 coordinate 117,164,983, forward strand.
GATAACAAATTTTTGAAAGACAGCAAAAAAATCACATTTTTACAATAATGAAGTAGCTGATAGTTTTACTGAACGTAGTCAGCTAATTGTTCGTTTGATATGTGTCATTGGTTGTGATAAAATTGGTTTGATTTTCTATATTTTTCATATTTTGAGAGTAAGTTGATATTTTAATATTTTTTAACGGACTTGAAACTTTAAACGCGTTTTTCTCAAAACTGTGTTTTTCAAACTTTCCTCCATTGTATCTCAGAAACAGAAATTTAAATTATACAATGTCAAAATTAACTTAGACTCTGAACAATTGATCTTACCATTAAATGTTTTTAAAAAATCTAAACCTAATATGCCATCACTATTAATAGGGAGGTCATCTCTAACTATACTAAAATCGTGTCGAACTATCTTATCATCTAATAAAGTTCTTAAATTTGCCTTTTCTAAACTATCTACGGCGTTACACAATACACCAGTGATGCTAAATTTATTTTCTATACTAGTTTTAATGTCTATGCTATCTTTTAATTTGAAAATTTTAATGATACTAATTTCGGCACCAGTGTCAACCAACGTGTTAACCTGGTCCTTCTTGGTATCTAGGAAATTTAAATTAGCATAAACAAAATCACTTTTATTTGAAATACAAGAAAGTTGAACTGTTTTTAGTTCACTTGCTTTGCAAATCTCTTCCTTGCTGGTGTTCGGCTTATCTACCTTATCAATAGAATTAACTTTGCGTTGTTGCTGCTCATTGAAAATTCTTTTTCTACAATCTTTAATTATATAACCCGAAAGCTTGCAATAATTACATTTAAGTACTTCGGGTTCAATATCAGATTGGAAACTAGGATTAGGATTGTGATTATAACTGGAACTAAAATAAGAATCAGGATTGTAATTAGAATTAGGATTAAAATCAATTTTGGTACTAAAATTTGAATTTGGTTTAAATTTAGAATTTGGATAAAAATTTGAATCAGAATTAAAATTGGAATTTGGATTGAAATTAAGATGTGAATAAAAATTAGAATTAAAATTAAAGTTGGGGTTTGAATTGAAATGAGTTCTTGGAAAATTATATCTATTCAAAACTAATGATGAATTTAAGGAAACTTCTTCTTCCGTTGCTATCGATATAGCTGAATTTAGATCAGTGGACTTACATTTAACAATAGTCTTAAGTTCAGGGTGTAAACCCTTTTTAAAAACATGATAAGCTTGTTTATCTAAAATTTGTGAACAAAAAGCATCAGTAGCAGGGTTGTTATTTTCTCTAATTGTTACATCAGTTAGTTCTCTTAAAATATTTCTAAAACGAAAACCGTAATCTGTAACACTTTCTTACTTTTCTGCCTACATTGACTAAATTCAATTAGTAACAAAGCTACTGATCTGATACTAAAATAATTTTTTTCTGAATATGATTACAAATCTGAAAATTTTGTTAAGGTTTTGTATAGTGTAGCCTCCAATGTACGACCACCTAATTTTACCTGTAAAATAAAATTTAAGGGAGTCTTCCTATGTGATGGGTTGAAAAAATCGTTTTTTTTCATAAATTGCTCCCTTAACATGTCTAGAATACGGTAGTAAAGCGATTTTAGAAAATTCGAAGTGGTTTTAAAGATACAGCAGGTAAAAGAAAGAGCGGTTTGGAGCGCTGAGTTGGCAGTTAGAGCCCGGGCCTATTGTGTACTGTCGGCTTCATACTTGGCCTCCCTTTTATTCATATATCCGTTTATACAAAGTTTGTTTAGGAGCAGAGACACAAAACAATAACGAATCTTTGAATTCTTTGATTTGGACTTTCGCTCCTAAACATCTTCATTCTGGTCCCAAAATTGTTGAAATTGCTAGCTACTTAGCAGTTATTATCTTTAATGAAGGTTTTCAAGGTATTTTAAAAGTTATGCCGATTATGGGATGCCCTGTTGGTCGTGAAGCCCAAGCGTATGTTGAGAAACGGGATGAAAAGCGAATCTTACGTTCTGAGCGGCGCGTAAGTGATGTCTTCAAAAGAGTTTCACGAAGAAGAGGAAGGAATACTCTATGGACCAGGCATTGCCGATTGAGAGTAAGTTGATATTTTAATAGTTTTTAACGGACTTGAAACTTTAAACGCGTTTTCCTCAAAACTGTGTTTTTCAAATTTTCCTCCATTGTATCTCAGAAACGGCTGGACTGAATTACTTGAAATTTACAGGGCACACTCAATATATTTAAACGCATGAAATGAACTATTATCAATCGAAAACTTCGATTTTTTACAGCAAAAAACAAAAAAAACGCCTAATTTGCAACTATTATTTCAAATGTCTATCAAAAATCCAATTTTTTTTATATTCATTTGGTTATAAGTCATTCCGTGCTTTTAAGCCTACAAATTAAAACGCCGTTTATTTTTTTTTTTCAGATAAGCCGATCAGCCGGAACCGTGGAGGAAGTGGGTTTTCGAGGTGGGGGTGTTCAGAGCGCTGTAACTCTAGTTTGACTGAATATTTTTAGCTGAAATTTTATATTTATACTGTCCAAATATGTGTAAATAAATGCTAAAAAACTTGAAGCTCTAAATATTTACTAGTCGTAGAAAAAAAATCCTAAAATATCCCTAAAAAATAGGCCGTCACATAGGAAGACCCCCTTAATAGGGAAAAATGATCACTGGGGTCAATATTATCATAAATATATGAGCACGTGTTTAAAAAATCGCTTAATTTAGTTTGGTCACAGCCATCAAATCTAGGTACCATATCCATGGCTTTTGCAAGAGAAAAAACTGAGGCCATGTTAGCAATTTGTTTTTATTTTAATTTCAGAATTAAAGGAAATAAGGAGGATTTGGGAATTGAAATAGATCTAGATGTAATGACTATGCAATAAAAAAACAAAGTTACTCTCACCCGAACTAACTGTAACTCGACTCTCAAAATTGGATTCTGCTGACAAAGTATTCTCTGCTCTGGAAGTAGAAGGTCTGCAATTTCCCGTTCTATCGACATCAACACTATATTTTGAACAATAAGATTAGTAAAATGGTAATAAAATGAAAATATAAAATTAGAATTTGATATTAAAGTTAAATTCTATATAACATTAATATGAATATATATACTAAGTTTGGTAAAAATAAAGTTTGAAGAATGAATAAAATACATATATAATAATTTAATAGAACAAAATGATAAAAATTCTATAAAATATACGATAATTAATATTTTAATCATAAGGTTTATAATTCTCAATTATAATATTTCATTCTCAAAGTTCTAAAAAATCTAAAATCTAAAAGTTAGTCTAAAAGTTGGAAATCTAAAAGTTGAAAATCTAAAAGTTGGAAATCTAAAAGTTTGAAAATCTAAAATTTTGAATTGTGAAAATTAAAAACCTTATACTTTAACAAGAAAAGAAAAAACACGTGATACAAAAAAAATTCTAGAATATATGTAGAAAATTCTAAAAAAATGTAAATGAATATTATCAGGAAGCAAGAAAATATGATGCCTAGAATTTGGTAATAAAATAAAAAATCATGACTCAATCTACTCTATATTTTTTTTCAAACCAAAATGGCGGTCGTCCTCTTGTACAGCGCTTGGCTTCTCGAAGTTTCTTGCCGTGCTTTCTAGTTTCTGCTATGATGGCAATATGGCGGCCATCACTATGGACAACGCCAAGTCTTGAGTTGATAGTTTTCTGCTCACAAAGTAGTTTTCGCCCAAATTTATCTGTTTTCTGAGTTTTCTTTTCACTGGCCTTTTTATTAACTTCCCGTAGGGCAAGTTATAGTAATCGCAAAAAAATCGAAAATGAAATTTTTTGCATTTCTCGACGTTTCAAAGGTTTCTGAATATTTTGGCATACCTTAGAAAAAATGGATGTATGTGTGTGTGTGTGTGTGTGTGTGTGTGCGTGTGTGTATGTATGTGCGGATACAAATTTTCGTCGACGATTTCGGGAACACCGATCAACCGATTTGAATAATTCAAAAAACATGCGATTCGTATTGATAAGGAGACGTGCTGATTAGTTTTTGGTACAGTCAGGTCTAGCCGTTTCAAAGATACGGGGCAAAAAGTGCCAAAAACGCTAACTCAGTTTTTAAGAGAACGGAAAGTCCGATTTCAATCATTCAAAAAACATTTTACTTGTATTGACAAGGTGAAGAACCGATCAAATTTTCATAAAGGCAGATCTAGCGGTTTCGGAGATCTAATGAAAAAAGTAAAAAAAAATGCCATTTGACGGTCAAAAATGATCATTAGACATATGCACATCAAATTATCAGACATTTTATAGAGATTTTAACAATAAGTATAATTTTGGTTTACATTCCTATGGGTTCCGTACCAATGTTTACGCGTTAGACGTCGACGCTGCGCTTACGCGGTTTGATATTTCGTCTTTATGCAGTTAAAGCAGTACGATTGCTTTGAAAAAAAGTTTAGATCTTTCAAAATATGTCAAAATAAAGAAAACATTTTTTTTTTCAAAAAAAAAAAAAAAAAAAATTAAGAAAAAATTTTTTTTTCAAAAAAAGTAATTTTTTGTCTAATTGTTTGTCAAAAATCTTATTTTTTCGGAAGAAATTTTTTTCAAAAATGTTAATCGTTTTTAAAAAAATAATAATTTTTGGTACGGGAAGTTCCTGCAATTTGCCTTAAGGCACGATGCCTTAATTGCCTTAAGACAGAATTCCACTTACAGCTAGTTTATTAGTTTAAGGTTATATACCACCGTTACTGCCACCAGATTTGTTGTGCCAAAATCGTGAATAGAAAATTGAGAACTTAATCTGTGGAACAACAATGATACATTACACTGGTTTTGATTAATGGTTTATTATAAAAAGAATGATTTAATGATGTATTTATATGATTAATGTTTGCTTCTTGATGTCTACTTTGAGAGAGACCGAACTGATGATCGTATTCGCGATAAGAAACCTCGGTTGAGGAGTCGTCCGTTCGTTTTCGGGGATCCTCGTATGGATTCGGTCCATAGTGGTATACTGCTGTTGCATAGATTGGACCTATGCATCCTATATCTTTGAGTCAAAGTTACATCGGGGAAATTATGCACAACATAGGTTAAAATAAACAATCCAACTAAACTATGAGAAACAAAAAGCATATTCAATTTGCAATGTGATATTAATAATAGAAACAATTATCTAAATAACAATTCTATTGTAGATTATTGTACTGCTTATTGTATAATGTACTTATTAATTTTTATCTTTGTTTGAAGTTAACGTGGAATCGAAAAAGAAATTATTTAGTGTTCAATCCCGTAAGAGCAAACTTACGAAAATTTAAATTAATTATTGGGCGTTATTGGTGAAAAATGGTGAGCTATTTGGTTGAAGTGGAACTTGTTGAAGAAATATATACTAACTAGCTGACCCGGCAAACGTTGTTTTGCTACGTAAGGTATATTCTAAACAAATTCTAGAGAATCAAAAATATTAATACTTTAAGTGTATAAGGATGTGTTGTTTGAATGCTATATACAATGAAGTATTATAAAAACAATAAACCCTATTAGTTTGTTATATTTTGTCAATACAATCGAACTTGAAGATTTATACACTTTCTACAGAAAACATTGTATAATCCATCCAAGTCTTTTTTGGTCTCTTAACTTATTGATTACGTTTCAAGTTTTTTAGATTCTTTTTGAATTCTGGATTTTGTGTATAATTGTAAATAATACTACTGAGCTTATACAAAATTTTCAAATTTTTGCGAGGAGAGATAGAAAATTAATCAAGTATTTCTTCTTTGACCTGCTTTTTGAAAAGTTTCAAAAAACATTCGATGAATTGAAGTAAATTTAATAAAAAGTATATATGTAGAGCAGGGCGAGGCACAAAGGTCCAATTTGACTTTGAGCAAATATAAACTATATTGTGAAAACCATAAAAATTATATCACAACAAATAACACATATCAAACGAACAATTATCTGACTACGTTCAGTAAACTGCCTTCTACATCATCATTGTAAAAATGTGCTTTTTTATGTTTGAAAGACATTAATTTGTTATCTAGACCTTTTTACCTTATAGGCGTGGTAACTTGAAATGGGCAGGTGGCAAAAAGGATTAAAGCCTTATTATAATTTTAAAGGCATTTTACAAAATAAATACATTTTTAACTAATGCTAAAAAACTACCAACGGAAGAAAATACTTTTATTACGAATTTTCAAAGATCGTTTATCTCCCCCATTTCAAAGATTACTGTTTCCAAATCAAGGTTATACATCTCTATTCCTCTACTTTCAAATATTGTTGTTAAACAATTATTAACTTTACTGATTTTTGACACATCGGTGGTGGACCTTTTTAACCCCGGACCTTCATATATTACCATCTATTCTTCAAAAAATTCTGGGAAATTATAACTGGGAAAATGTTATTCGACAAAATGTCCATTTGATCGATACCAAATTTAGGTTCTGAATTTAAATAACATAAATAAAAAATACCCAGAAACGCGACCCAGAAAATGTTTTATAGATACCAGTGAGTATATATTGACATTTCACGTATTAGCCACCGTCCATTGTTTTATTTCAATTACGCTTTTACAAAAATTTTCAAATTAAAAATGTAAAGTTTCTACGCGATTTTGAAATAATATCTCACCTTTCCGACCATCTCTGGATTGGCACAAATTTTTCAAGGCTAAGACTGACCAAATCGGTTTAGCCGTTTTCGAGTTTCACTAGGACATTTAAAAGAGAGCTCCATTTTTATATATAAGATAATATATAAATATATATATATATATATATATATATATATATATATATATATATATATATGATTTAGTAGTTAATTTTGATGTTGAAATATATGAGTGAGTTCTTGAGGGCGATACATCAAACAAAGAAAAGCCAAAGATTTATAAAATAATCTTTATTTACAAACGTTTCGACATTCAATTTAATGTCATCATCAGTGGATATTACGTTGGTTAGTTACATATAGAGAAGTGTACACAGCACTAGAGATTTGGCACTAACATTTATACAACTAACTTGTCAGCACTATGCATTTTTTATATAATTTTTTTGTATGATGTAAACAGAAAAATGATAGTTTTATTGAACAAAAATGTAAGTAGAATTATGTAATTTCTGCCACGACTTCTGTACTTTGCTAGTACCGAGGCATGTATCATACATGCCTCGGTACTAGCAAAGTACAGAAGTCGTGGCAGAAATTACATAATTCTGCTTACATTTTTGTTCAATAAAACTATCATTTTTCTGTTTACATCATACAAAAAAATTATATAAAAAATGCATAGTGCTGACAAGTTAGTTGTATAAATGTTAGTGCCAAATCTCTAGTACTGTGTACACTTCTCTATATGTAACTAACCAACGTAATATCCACTGATGATGACATTAAATTGAATGTCGAAACGTTTGTAAATAAAGATTATTTTATAAATCTTTGGCTTTTCTTTGTTTGATGTATCGCCCTCAAGAACTCATTCATATATATATATATATATATATATATATATATATATATATATATATATAAATATATATATATATATATATATATATATATATATATATATAAAGCGAGAGGTTTTTCTTCAGATGGTGAAATGATATGATAAAAATTGTTTCTTGGGCATCCATCCAATAATTAAAAAAACAGTTTTAATGCAAAATGTTTTAATTAAGAGAACATACGTTTCGGGTCCATCCATGAAGATTTGACCCATCTTCAGTGCATACAAATAAATTTAAAAAAAAATATAACACAAAGAACAACACAAAATTGCAACGAAAAAAATAAGTATGAAATAAAAAATTGAAAAAACATCAAGTTATGAAAATTTTTGAAAATTGTAAAAATTAAAATAAATAATATGTTTTATTATAAAAAAGCTTATTCCAAAAGCACATCTTGT
>NW_020538040.1:117177918-117249133 GCF_003426905.1 Ctenocephalides felis
CGATTGAGACCTCCATATGGTGCTTCAAGAATTGCCTGCGCATTTCGCACAATATCGCAGGAAGCAGTGTGCGTCATTTCAGGAATTCTGCCTCTCTTAGTCTTAGCAGAGGAAAGACGGACAATTTACCATAGAAGACTTCAACAACTGAGTCCTGAAAATTTGAGATTAGAAGAACGGTAGAACAGTTTTGACCGATGGCAGCAACTGTGGGATGTCGCAGTGAAGAGCAGATGGACGCATCGTCTCATTCCAATCATAAAAGTCTAGCTAAGTCGCAAGCATGGAAAAGTAAATTATTATACTACGCAAATGCTATCTGGGCACGGCTGTTTTCGAGCCTATCTACATCGCTTCAAGCACGATAGTTCGCCCGATTGCCCATATTGTTTGGGTGAAATCGAAGATGCAGAGCATGTGTTTTTCGTGTGCCCTCGATTTGAAGCTCTACGAGACGATGTGAAAGAGACATTGAGACAAAGCATTACCCCAGGTGATGTTGTTGAAGTGATACTGACAAGTGAAGCTGCTTGGAACGCCATAGACAGATTTGCGAGGGAGGTGCTAATTGACCTGAGTTCTATGTAAAGAGAAAGGGCAAATGGGACTTCGCTCATTTAAAAGATGAGTATAAGTTTAAGAATTATAACATTTATTATAGCAAATTAAGAATTATAACATTCTTGATTCTCCCCCCACGATGTAATGCCTAACGGCGGGCAAAAAAAAAAGGGCAATGCGGAGGTTTTAGTCGGCATTATACCAGGGCGGTATTGAGTCCGACATGCTGAGACAAAACAAGTGTATGGGATGCGTAAAGGCATTTTCTTCGCTATACAAAAAAACTGAGAAATGAAAAATGTAAAAATTTTCAATTTCGATTTTTGGCCCATTACAATAACTTACCCTATGGAAAGTTAATAATAATCAGGGCCGGTCTCACCTTTAATGCCATGCATGCAAAAATTGCGAGTGCATACCTTAGGGAGCGCCAACATAAGATTTGGATACAAAATTTTTAATATAGTTTTTTTCGACATCATTCAAGAAGCATATAATCTTTTTGAATATTTTACTATTCGTTGCACAATATTTTTAGAATACGTTCAAAATTTTACTTTATAACAACAAATGGGAAAGTAAGGATAAATGCATACAATTCAGCCCTTGCGATATCAATTAGGAAAAGTTTAAGATGCAATTTTGGATATATCTTAAATAATAAAAAATTAAATTAAAATAATCCAACATAAAGTATGAGTGTTATGTTTATTTATAAAATGCTAGAATTTTTTGCTTTCTATGATTTGCTCAATAGAATAAATCGCATAAAATGTTTAAAATTGATTTTTATTTATTTATTTATTTATAATTAGCAATCAAAATACATATCCTATAAGCTATTGTGTGACGTATACACAAACTAAAAATTTAACTAGTGGTGTGTATGGAATCGTGCCTTAAGGCAATATTGTAACATTGTCTAATATTTATAAGAATATAAATGGAATTGCAAAGTTGAAATTATTTGTTTAAAGCATATTAGAACTTTAGTTAGAATTAAAAATATAATCTGAATTATTTTCGATATAAAAAAACTGAATTGCAAAGTTGAAATTATTTGTTTGAGGTATGTTAAAACTTTAGTCAGAATTAAAAAATTTTCTGTAATAAAAAATTGAAAAAAAAATTTTTGAAACTATTTTTTTTCCAAAATTAATAATTTTGTTAAAACAAGCAGAAAGTTCTTTGAATCATTTAAATCGGGCGCTTAGTTCTCTCAAAAATTGAAATTTTTGCGCATTTAACTCCGTAACTCCAAAACCGGTGCGCCTGCCTTTGCTAAAAACTAATCATCACTTCTCCCCATCATTACGAATTGAATGTTTTTGGGATCATTCAAATCCGATGTTTCGATCTCTCAAAAACTCTATTTCTATTTTCTGCATTCTTTGCTCCGTATCTCCGAAACGACTGGGCCTGCTTTTGCCAAAAACTAATCAGCACATCTCCAGGTACTTATCTATCTCCCGATCCGTATCCATTTCGCTGCGGTCCGATAATGCCTGGTACTTGTTCTTTAAGACAGTGCTCGTCAAGACGTCAATGTTTTGCGACATTTCCCTAGGCTCCCGCCCGGGAATTCTGGCGATTGTATTACGATGCGCACTAAATTTATTAATACAAAAAATACTCTGCGGACTTAAAAATTTTGAAAAACACTTTCAAATGTGCTCACTTTCTGACCATTATCAATTCCAATCCAGAATTTGGCAAGAAAGTAGCAGAAGGCACTATCACCTTATAATTAATTAATTAAGTAAGCTCCTGACAATTTGCGCTTTGTTCGAAAACGCAATATAAAAATAACCGATACTACTGTTCGATCGATGATCCGATATTAATCCGATCAAAACTAATCAGTATAATCTACCGATTATCTATGATCTGCTTTGGGCCTCGAGTCTGGGCAGTCCAGTTGCTTTTATTGAGTTCAGCAGCGAAATGACAGAAAGAAATAAAAATTTATTCAATATATTGGTAAATACAGTGAATTACATGTGGGTTTTTCTACCCTGGGGTATTCTACCCAAAAATTTCTAGTTTTACAACATTGCCTATATATTTATATTTGTACAATATTTTATACTCGACTTGATTTGTCGAGTACTAGTCTCAGTGCTTTGATCTGTGCTATTTGTAGTCTCCGTCTGTTGGTCTTGATTGTCGCGTTCCATGCCGAAGCGGCATATGTCAGTAACGGTCTTATGAGTGTCAAGTAAACTTTCCGCTTGTTCTTCACGCTTAGTGGGCTGTTGTGGTTAAAAGAGGTCTCAGTAGATTCATCATCTCGTCAGCCTATCTAATTTTAGTATTTGTATGTATTGTGAAGCTGAGTCTATAGTCCAAGGTTACGCCAAGGTATTTGACTTCCTTGGACCACTCAGCTTCATGGCCCATTACCTTTAGTTTCGTTAAGTCAGTAAGTGTAACGGACCAACGGCTTTTTGTAAAGAAAATTGCTTCTGTTTTAGAAGTATTAATTTTAATTTGCCATTTTTCCGTGTATTTTGTCAAGGCGTCTATATGTCTTTGTATTTTTGTAGTCAGTAGCGTAGGTGATCGTGATGATCTGTAAATGGCAGTGTCGTCAGCAAATGTCAACAGTGTTGTGTCGGCGTCAGTGGGCATGTCGTGGATGTAGACGTCAAACAAGAACGGTCTCAGGATCGAGCCCTGTGGCACTCCCGCCGTCATTTGTTTAATCGTTGATGGTATATTGTCTACTTAAACTGTGAAATTCAGTTCGATTGTAGCAGCCGAGCGATTCACATCGAATAAATAATCGTAAATAATTACATAATGTCTTCCGAGTCGGATGGTCAGTGCGGCCGATCACTTGACCCAAACCTTTTTACCTGCCGCTCTGCGATTGGAGAGTCAACAGCAGATGCAAGGAACACTTGTTTAAATAGATCGAGTGACATGGATTTTTGTGATACTGAAAGTGTAATTAGTGTAGAAAATGAATCAGTTAGTAGTTGTGATTTGAATATTAAGAATAGTGTTAATGTTAATTATAAATATAATATCAACGATGTAAGTGCAGATAATAATAAAAGGGAAATGTTAGAACAAAAGGAAAACAAAGGGGAAAATAGTAATTTAGCGTCAAATAATAGTGATACAACAATGGAAATAACAAAAGATCTAATAAGTGACGACAATATAAACGATCAAAATAAATCAGATGAAAGAGTTAATCCATTAAATGATTTGATACGTTTTGAAGGTTGCGATATGGGCCCTTACACTATATTTGTTGAATCCATGGACAAAAATATAGGCCGACTACACCCGATGACCTTGGGAAAAATCATACATAATGCAGGGGCATATTTCAAATTTGGTTTGACAGAAGTTTCGGTTATAGGAAAAAATAAAGTGAAGATGGAATTTAAAAGCGCCAGGGTGGCGAACAAAATTCTAGATGACAAAATTTTAGAAAAAAATAATCTGAAGGCATACATCCCGAAATACCTACTTGCAAGGCATGGCATAATATTTGATGTAGATGCCAATCTCTCAGAACAAGAAATTATAAACGCCATTGAAACAGACATTCCGATTATAGACGTGGCATGTTTAAGGCCGAAAAATAATAATACAATAAAATACTCATCACAATGTGTCAAATTAACGTTTAGGGGCACAAATTTACCGAATAAGGTAGCTATACATTCGGTAAAATGTGAGGTTCGACCGTTTGTACAGAAAGTGGTCCAATGCTACAAATGCTGTCGGTTCAATCACGTTAAGGATCAATGTAGAGGAAAAGAGAGATGTATGAAATGTTCCGGTGAACATAATGCAAAAATATGTATAGCATCCAAATTTCTATGTGCGTTGTGCAACGGGGATCACCCTGCAAATGATAAAGAATGCACGGTATTTATTAAAAATAAAAAAATTAAAGAAATTATGGCTTGGCAAAATCTAGCATACCATGAAGCCAGAAATATATTGTATGAAGACAGCTATGCAAACAAGTCAAAAGTCGGATTCAGTTTCACGGGCAAAGATAAAGAATTTCCAGGTTTGTATGCAAAACCTGCATCTAGTACAGACAGTAAGATAACTAAAAATAGGTTCGACGCTCTTTCTGATCTAGAGGAGGAGGAGCAACCGGAATTTTTTAATCCGACAACCTTTCATAAACCTAAAAGATCAACTTACAAAATTACCAAAAGCAATACTCCATTCAATTCTGGATCTTCAATAAAAAAACAGTTAGTGAAGGAACCTGTATCAAATAGAAACAACAGAACCGAATTTAACCTCAACCCAAGAAAAAGGTTAAAACCGAGCGTGGAACGTGAATCTGCAATAGTCGAAAATAATAGCAATGTTCAACAAGATGGTTCATTAAATTTCTTAAACAAATTCATTGAAAAGATTAAACATATATACATTCCTAGTAGCGCTGAACATTATAACCTGTTGTCAGAAATACTAAACAAAATGATGAAGTCTAAATTTGGACCCGACAAACAAGTTTGATTTGGCTGTGAGCACAGTATATTACGTATAGAAGCTTAAACTTATTTAGTGATAATATTATAAAAAAAAAATAATAATAATAATGCTAAAAATTATTCAAATCAATATCAGATCTGTTTTTTTTTTCAAATAAGCTGCATTTAGAATCCTATTTGAACACCAACCATATAGATATCGTAATATTATCTGAAACATGGCTCAAAGATAATAATAGATTTCAGATATCTGGATACGCCTTTATATCAAAGAATAGAGAAGATGGTTATGGAGGAGTTGGAATACTCATCCACCGAAGATACCAATTTCAGACGTTAAATTTAAACAGTTTCATTACCAATAAAATTCAGATTTGTGGAATTAAGCTGGCCATACATAGCATAACACTTAATATTGCGGCGATTTATTGTGCCCCCGGTCAGAAGACAGGAACGGAATGATGGGTGTCGTTATTCCAGGAACTAAATCAACCGTTAATACTAGCAGGGGACTGTAATGCTCACCACATAAGTTTTGGAGGGTTAAAAAATAATAATGCAGGCATAAATCTTAGTGAAGCCATAAACTCAGAGGGTTTATGTCTTGTGAATGACGGAGCACCTACAATGATAAGAAGGCACGATAGGAATCCTTCCGCGGTAGACTTAACAATATGCAGTCCATCAGTGATGATTAGGGCTGAATGGAGTGTATTAAATGAAACTCTAGGGTCTGATCATTTAGCAATTAGTATTAATTTTAAATTAGGCAACGAGAATAGGTTTAAGTACGATCATAGTCCAGTAAACAGATATCGGTGGAAAATTAAAGATGCAGATTGGTCAGGTGCAAACTGTTGACAGAATGTTGTCGAATACTAATCTCAACTCCAATCCGATGATTTCCTATTCCAAGTTTATTGAATGCATTAATAATGCAGCACTAATGAATATTCCAAAAACAAATCCGTATTTGGGTACGAAATATAGAAATAAATCAAATCCTTGGTGGGACGAGGAGTGCAACAAAGTGAAGAAAATAAAATTAAAAGCAATTAAGAAATACAAAGAAATTGACAATTGACAACAAACATAGACAATTATATAAAATACAAGCGAGCGGTAGCTAAGTGTCGATTTGTATTTAAAAAGAAAAAATACGATAATTTTTTTTTTTTTGCATACTTTTATTGTCAATCAAAATTAAATACATTTTTTAAGACAATGTGATGTTGGTTTTAATGCATATAAGAGATTATCTCCTATGAGATATCTCTCTTTTATATTTTTATTTTTGACATTTATTTAAGGTCGAATGGCCATTTTTTTTCAATCTGCGTGTCGGATATTCCTCGCTTAACTCTTTTAAATAAGTGTTTGGGCGACCTGGTAGTTTTTCATGGTATCTTTTGCTCCTTTCTTTTAACATTTTATTAATAGTTTTTATTTTTAAGTCTTTAAGTAGGGTGTCATTTGTAACATACCAGGGTGCGTTCACAATGCATCTTAAAATTTTTGATTGCGCTACTTGTATTTTTTTTATATTTGTATTGCTTGCGCACGCCCATAGCTCAATGCCGTATGTCCAAATTGGGATAATTATTGTTTTATATATAAGGAGTTTGTTTTCATAGCACATATTTGAACTCCTGCCAATTAGCCAATACAACTCTTTGAACTTCTTCTCTATCTGTTTTCTTTTCATTTTGATGTGCGTTGACCAGCTTAATTTTCTATCGAGATGAATCCCAAGGTATTTTACACTCTCATATTTCGGTATTTCTATGTTGTTTATTTTTACGCTTGGGCAGTCTAGGGTTCTTGTTGTGAAGGTTATATGGCTGAATTTTGTTTCATTTATTTTAATCTTCCACTTATTGAGCCACTTTTCAAATTCAGAGACATATTGTTGAACTTTTGACGTTGCGACGGATGCATTTGTATGATTCCCATGACAACTGTATCATCGGCAAAAGTTCCAATTATGACATTGCTGTCAGTTGGAATGTCGTGTGTATATATGAGGTATAAAAGTGGCCCTAAAACACTCCCTTGTGGAACCCCCGACTTGATGTTACATAATTCTGATGTTTCTGTTCCAACTCTAGTTCTGAATAATCTATTTGTTAAGTAACTTTTCAATAGTAAAAATATCTTGTGCGGCAAAGAATTTTTTATCTTGATGAGTAGGCCCTCGTGCCATACTTTATCAAATGCCTGTTTGACATCGATAAAGATTGCTGAACAATATTCCTTTCTTTCTATTGCCTTTTGGATGCTATTTACTATCCTATGGCATTGTTGTATTGTGGAGTGCTGGGTTCTAAACCCGAATTGATGATCAGGTATTATATTTAAATACTCTTTTATTCTTACTAATTTTAGTTTTTCCAACAATTTTGATAGAATTGGCAGTAAACTAATTGGTCTGTAAGATGTGACATTTGAAGCTGGTTTTCCAGGTTTTAAAATCATTATAACCTCTGAAATTTTAAAACATTTTGGCCAATATCCCAACCTAAATATTGCATTATAAATATATGTCAGCAGAACAATTGCTTTTCTTGACAATTCTTTCAAGACCCTTCTTTTTATGTTATCTATCCCTGCACTCTTCTTATTGTTTATAAGTTTAATAGACTCTTTTATTTCTTTTGGTGTTACTTTTTTTATAATTGTAGAATCATCATGAATTGCTTTTAGAGCATTTCTTACGTCGTTGTCAATAACGTCATCATTTGGAGTAAACACATCTGATAAATAAATTGCAAACAAATTTGCCTTTTCTTGGTCACTTTTGGCCCATTTGCCTAATGATGGTGATTCCATTCTTATTGGGGCGTTAAAATGGATTGGTTTCTTCAAAGATTTTATTGGATTCCATATCGAATAATCGTATCTACTAAGATTAGTAATGTATTCCGCTACACTGTTGTTCCGCATGAGTTTCAGCTTTTGTTTTAGATCATTCGATAAATTGTTGAATACAGTTTTATCCCTAGGATTACGTGATCTTTGCCATATTTTCCTTGCTCGTCTTTTTTTCCTTATTAATATTTTAATTTCCATTGGGATATTAGATGTTGTATTGCTATATGTTATATGTGGAGTTGCATTTTGTACAGATTTTTTCAGAGTATTTATATAAAAATTTAAGTTATTCTCTATATCTGCTTCAGATTTCAATCTTACTTTAAGGTCTAATTTAGCATCGATTTCTTCTCTAAAAGAGTTCCAGTTCGTTTTACTATTAAAAAGACCATTAATTTTTTTCACTCTTATTACTGTGGTGCTAATTGTTGCTATAATAGGTGTATGATCTGATGACAAATCTGAATTATCTTCTATGTTTGTGTATAAATCAGAAATACCATTTATTATATAAAAATCTAGAAGGTCAGGGTGTTTGTTTCTATCCGTAGGCCAATAAGTAGGTTTTCCAGTCGATAAGAATAAATATTTTTTTTTTAAAAGCAATTGTGCCAACTGCTTACCTTTAGGAGTGGTAAGTCTAGAGCCCCATAATGTATTTTTGCTATTAAAATCACCACCCACTACAAATCTATTTCCTAATGTATCAAAGAATTTTTCATAATCATCTGTTTTCATCCTGTGACGTGGAGGACAATATACAGAAGAAACAATGATATCGTAAGGAAATGTATTAATGCAAATTGTAGATGCTTGCAAGTAATTTTCTCGAAAATTTGTTAGTGAGTAGTGTGAAATGCTGTTTTTAATCAATATACCAGATCCAGCGTGTGCAGTATTGTCTGGATGATTAGTATTATAGAAGGAATAGAAAGGAATCTTGAAATGTAGATTACTTGTTAAATGCGTTTCACTGATTAGCATCACATCAATCATATGTTGTTGTAAAAATATTATTAATTCATTTTTATGGTTTAGAACACCATTTGCATTCCATTGAGCAATCCGAAAAAACTTGGCCATTAATTTTTAACTAATTTGGATAACATGTTCATGACTAACCTGTTTTGCTCCATTAGTTGTTTGAACATGTCTTTAAAATCACTAATTAATGTGATAAGAGCAACGGTTACCTGAGACTGATCGTTTTCGTTATTTCGTTGTAATTTTAATACTTCTGAGTAGCTTCTATGGTCACTGTAAGAATTAGCTAATGGACGTCTGGTTTCTTCTGTTTTCGATGTTTTAACTCTATCCGTGGTTCGTCTTCCTTCTTGAAAGTAGTAATTATGTTGTTTGTAATAATCCTTGTAAAAAAGACAACCTTTGTAGTTTGCCGGATGAGCACCACCACATAGAATACATGTTGCTGGAGATGATCTTTCTTTCTTACATACGGAAGTATTATGAGGACCACCGCATTTAACGCAGGCAAAAGGTCTGTTGCAATAATTTTTGGAATGTCCATACATTTGACATTTAGGACATTGTATAACACCTTTGTTTTTACGTGGCGGTTCCACCACAATCACATGATTAAGCAATTTTTTTAGTTTATATATTTCGCCATTGTTTTCTGCAGGTTCTAAATCAACAAAAAACATGTTTAAGGGCAATTTGGTTTTGTGTTGTTTCACATTAATTATACACCTTACTTTAAAATTAAGTTTCTCTAATTCATTTTTTATTTCATTGGTGTCATATGTATGGTGTATATTTTTAATCACAACTCTATAAGACCGTTCCTGGTTTATCTGATAAGTGTGATACTACATTTTTCTTTTTAAAAAACTTGATTACTGCCCTATATTGGTCCGGTAAATTAGTGTTTATTCTAATTATATCATTCGGCATAGATTTAAGTATATAATCATTTTCATCCATGATTTTATTTAAATCACTTCTCATATCCGGAAAGTCTGTAATGCCGTACACAAATATTGGTGGAGGTCTTTGTATTTTAGTGGTGGACGTTGTGATGTTTTTATCCGTTTGATTTACGGCATTGGAATTTGATGTTTCAGTTGTCAAATTTAATATGTCAAATCTATTTGAAACTTTTATTGGATTTTCAAGTGAATTGTTTGATGATGTGCGCCTACGCTTAAAAGTTTTACTTGAACTTACTACTTGCCATGAGACAGACGGCATAGGCGTTGCTTCGGTATCTTCAGTATCAATATTCATCTTAGAATGTTCGGTTATTTGATTGTGTGTTTCCTTTTTCAATTCTGAAGAAGCTGCTGTACCCCCAATCATGGGGGCACATAAACTTTAGTTTAGCCTTTCAGTAAATTAATCTTAAAGCAATAATTACTCAATTTGTAGTAATTTTTTAATTTATTAAAAACTCGGTTGTGTCAAACTTATGTAAAAACAAAAGCATGAACTTTGAAATACGATAAATGGACAGAGTTTTGTAACTCCTTCTCCAGAAACATGTCTTCACAACAAATCTGGCACCATATAAAGGTCATGAAAAATGGAGCCACTCGAACCAATGCATTTCCTAACAACTTAGCTGATCAGTTTCTTAACTCACTTACTCCGGATACGGTAATTAATGACGTCAACATACAGGACATGGAAAAAAATGACAAATTAGAAGGTCCCTTTACCATTGATGAACTACATTTTGCACTAAAAAGGAATAGTAATACTGCGCCGGATAATGACAATATACATTACCCCATGCTAAGTAACCTATCAGATAAGGGAAAAAAATTTTACTGAAGGTCTTCAACGACATCTGGACTAAAGAGATTGCTGTAAAAGACTGAAGGACATATATCACAATTCCAGTCCTAAAGCCTAATAAGGATGCAACAAAAATAGAATCATATCGGCCGATTTCTCTAGCGTCATGTGTGTCCAAAACATTCGAACGCTTAATGAAAAGAAGAATCGAGTGGTGGCTCGAGAATAAAAAGAAATTGCCAAGTTATATGCAAGGTTTCAGAAACAAAAGAGGCACGTATGATGTTCTAACTAGTTTCGTCTATGAAATTCACAACAACCTGGCAAAGAAAAATGTATTGTGTATTGACTATCAACTTGGTTCTGGAGAACGCATACAACAGGGTTCAAATACCGATTTTAATAAACATTCTATATGAATTAAAACTTCCTAAGAGATTTATTGTTCACATTTATCACTTATTGAAAGATCGAAAATTAGTCCTCAGATGTAAAGATACGCATTATGGGCCACGGTATACGAGTATGTCGGAAGGCTTACCTCAGGGTTCTGTCCTTAGTCCATCGTTGTTCAACGTATATACGGCACACCTTCAAAATGAGTTTGGCCAGGACGGTCGGATCATGCAATATGCAGATGATCTAATATTATCACATAGTGGAGTGTCAGTAAATGATGTGATCAAAAAAATGGATCAGACCATGACGTCATTTGGAAAATGGACCACATGGGATTTTCAATTTCGGAGAATAAAAGTGCAGTATCCTTTTTTACCAGACAAAGAAATTCTATTGCGATAGAGTCAATAAAATTAGGTAGATACACCTTAAAAATACAAACTATCACAAAATGTCTGGGTTTGACTATAGATAACAAATTACGATGGGGTCCACATTTGGAAAATCTGTCAAGAAAATGTGAAGATGCATTAAATATCTTGAGAGTATTAAATCACATGATGTATGGCGCTGACGTAAAGGTTGCAATCAGGATATATAAACATCTTATATTATCTAAACTCGATTATTGCTGCTTCATTTATGGAGATGCAAGTAAAAATCTACTGCGCCAATTGGATACCCTGCAAAATAAAGCTATAAGGTATTGCCTGGGAGTTTTGCGTTCAACGCCCTTTAACGCCTTACATGTGGAGGCACACATAATGCCTCTGCATTTAAGGAGGAAACTGTAACAGCAACAAAATTCGTTATTGACAGAATAAGGTCCAACAACGTAGAGGTGATACAAAAAATTAGTAGTGCTAACGACTGTCAGAACAGACAATATTGGCAAAATAAGAAGAAACCTATACTTATGTCGGTGTTCTCAGAAACAGAATACAAATGCAAGCCATTAGAAGAACGAAACAAAGCAACAAAATTCTACTTCGACTATGAAATCACTACTACAAACCTTCAAAATATCATACAGACGGAATTTTGTAATACATATAGCAGTCCAATTGATTGGGGGTATAGATTAGAAATTGAAGATAAAATTATAAACACGTTTCCGGACTTCGAAGTTTTCTTCACAGATGGTTCAAAAGGTTCTGAGGGCGTAGGTGCTTGCATCTATCATCAGAACACTAACATATGTACTAAATATAAGTTAGATATAAATGTGTCGATTTATACAGCTGAAATGTACGCCATAAACAAATGTAGTCGGAACATCGCCACACTTGGCTTAGAGAAAGCAGTTGTATTCAGTGATAGCCGATCATCTTTAGAGAGCCTGCTATCTATAGGCAGAGACCCAAGTTTTTTAGTGTTAGATACTCTTAATCATATACATTATATACTCTCAAAAAAAAATCCGTTTACTTAATTTGGATCAAGAGTCATATTGGAGTAACAGGGAATGAAGCTGTTGACAAAGGAGCAAAAGATGCAATAAGCACGGGTATAGTCGTAGAAGATGGAATATCCCACCAAGATATCAAAAACCTCTTTAAGGCAAAGATATATAAGGAGTGGCAATTGGAATTCCAAGAGTCAGGTCGTGAAAAAGGACAATTTTATGCAGCCATACAAGAAAAAATTCCCGTCAGACCATGGTACGACAAATTTAGGAGGAGTCGCCATTTTTAATCGTCTGAGAACCAATCACACCTTTACGCCTTTTCACTTGAATAGGATCGGAATTAACATCA
Source organism: Ctenocephalides felis (assembly GCF_003426905.1). Classification (NCBI taxonomy): domain Eukaryota; kingdom Metazoa; phylum Arthropoda; class Insecta; order Siphonaptera; family Pulicidae; genus Ctenocephalides; species Ctenocephalides felis. The sequence continues at coordinate 117,190,739 of NW_020538040.1, forward strand.
ATCCGTACTGTCTTTGTCTTGGCGAAGCAAATAATGCAGATGCCAATCACCTAATTATGGAATGTAGACATATGGAGGAAAAAAGAGAAAAACTATGGAATAAATTAACAAAACTGAGGATTCCACTTCCCACAAACCTGAGACTGATTTTGGCAGACACTGTAACGTATGATGCTATATACGAGTATATAAATGAAACTAGAATAATGGTATAGAGATTCAACATAGTGTAATTAATATTAGGTGTATATGTGTATAGATGTGTCTTTGTGTATGTATGTGCGTATGTGTATATATATATATATATATATATATATATATATATATGTGTGTGTGTGTTTGTGTATATATATATATATATATATATATATATATTAGTCTTAATTTTTGTAGATGTGAAATTCTGTAAATAATTGCCAATGTACATGCTTAAAAATCCAATAAAAAATAAATAAAAAAAAACTGTGAAATTACGGTCTGTGAGGTAAGAATGGAGTAGTTTTGTGATGTATGATAAAAAGTTAAGGGATATGAATTTATGTATCAGTCCGTTTATCCAGATGGTGTCGAAGGCCTTCTCGAGCAGCACCAATCCGGTATGGTTTTGTCTATTGAAGTTGAATACAGTGTTTTCTATTAGCTGTGTGAGTGGATGTAACGTAGAGTGCTGTTCCTTAAAGCCGTACTGTGTGTCTGGTATAATCTTGTTTTGTCTGATGTATCTGTTGATGCGTTTTAGCAGTATCTTTTCAATTACTTTGCTTGTTGTATTGAGGAGGCTGATTGGTCTGTAATTTTGCAGAGAGTCGGGCTGTTTCCTTGGCTTCAGGATAGGAAATATGGTTGATGTTTTTTATGAAGCAGGAAGGTGGCCTTTGACCATTATACAGTTAACCAGTCGTGTAATCAGTATGTATGCGTTTGTTGGCATTTGTTTCAGTATAATATTTTGTAGTCCGTCCGGTCCGGGTGCTTTTCTGTTCGGTAGTTTTGTGATAGTCGATTTTATTTCGAAAAGTGTGGCAGGGTCTATTTGTAAGTCTTGGTCGTTAAATTGTTCAGTAAAATTTTGAATAGAATTGTGTATGTCTCGTCTTAAGTCTGCGTTGGACATGTCGGCGTTTTGTTTGTGTATATTTTCAAAGTTTGTGGCCAAAATTTCTGCTTTGTCTGCTGGTGTCGAGGCGTAGTTGTTGTCAGGTAGTTTGAGTGGCGCGATAGGTGTTGTTTTCTTGGTCAGTCTTTTGGCTGTTTGCCAAACTTTGTGCGGGTCAGTGTTGAGTGGCTAGTTAGCTCTGGAATAATCTAAAATGTTGCGTTCTGGAGTACGGTCGACGTCCAGCCTGTCAGAGATGGTCATAAAAACAGGGCTGTAGTCAGAATTGGAAAGTGTTCTAGTTATGGGTTCGGATGCTATGTGAAGATTTTTTGTCAAGACCAGATTGATCGCGCTTTGATGGTGTGTCTGTACGGTGGCGTATCTGGTCGCCGTGTCAGGATAGTGTAGTTATGCGTCCGTGGTGTTGTGTTCGGTCAGATATTCGTAAAATCGGATTTTGTTCACGTTGTTGTAGTTGCAGTTTCAGAATGTATGTGGCGCGTTGAAGTCTTCTACCATTAAGACATGTGTATTTGAGTCAAGTAGGTTTTGTAGGTCCGTCAGTTGCAGTTTGCTTGCCGGGATGTTAATCGATATTATAGTCACTTTCTGACCCCTTTTGTATATATTATTAGTTGTTATTTTAGAACCGCCCGCTGTCAGGTTTGGCACTTGCTTGTGTCTGATATTAGACTTGATCAATATCGCAGTGCCTCCCCATCCGCTATGAATAATTAGAGCTGGACATTGCGACTAGTTAGCCGCGTGGTTGTCTTGGCAGTTCACGCACTTCGCTTCTTCGGTTGGTGGTTTCGTGCACACTCCCGGTGGGTGCACGTTCGTGCATTTTAGGCACCTATAACGCATATCGCACGCATATGAAGTGTGGACAAAGTTTAGGCGCTTGTGGCACTGTATAGTCTTGTTTAGTGGCCTGTAACTTACCATTTAAATATGTGCCCTTCTATATTATTTATTTCTGTTAGTTTAGCAATATCTTGTTCCTTATCTAGAAATACAATTTATATAGAAAGTTTGAGTTGACTGCCGTCCGATTCCTTCTTCTTTATTTGGACCAATTGCTTTACCTTAATATGTTTGGCTTTCAGCTCTTCGAAAACCACCGTCTCTATTATATCTGGATTTAGGCCAGCTATTATCATTTTCTTTGGGATATCATGTTGTAATGTATAAGTGTAGAATTGGAAATCACAATCCCTCAATTTTTTTTTTTAATTTTTCATGTTCTTCAATGGTATCGGCAAAATTTTTGTGTAATTGTCGCTTTGATTACTATATATTTAATTACTTTCAAATCCAGCTGGCCTTTGACGATTATAGGAGGTATCCTTGACTTTGGTACTGTGGTTTTCTTGGCTGCTAACTGCCCCGTTCTGGATGTCGATGGCTTCTGAGTAGTAGCATTCTGGCTTCCAATCGCATTTTCTACATTGTTTTGCCTTAACCGCTTCTTGCGTTTTACAACCCGGTACTCATCTATTTCCCGATCCGTATCCATTACACTGCGGGAAGTGTCATTAGAATTTTGTAAAACAAATATTAAGTCCAGAATTGATTCTAAATCTTGCCTTTTCAAAGTCACCGGGCTTAATACTTACAAGTTAGATATACATTATTATATCAGTAAAAATTTTAAAGGTGAACATGCCTTATAGCCTACTTTTCTTCCCAAATCTTAGATTGAGATTGGTAATGGGAAGAAAGTAGGCACCCATTAGAGTGACTTTCAAAATTGAAGTTTTTGCGGGCGCTTGGGAAAAAATACAAGATGTCGAAAAATCATGAAATGGAAGTGCAGACAAGCGGCGCACTGAAAAATAAATTTGATGCTTTATCGGATAAAACAGATATGGATTCTGATAGAGAAATTGATGATTATAAGAAGGTGACATGCCGCAAGAGGGCAAAGAAGAACAAAGAGCCTCAGGCATACGGACAGGACCACCCAAGACATCGCCGCTGAAAAAAAATCAGTTGAGAGAGAAAAAAATACCTCCCATTATCATAAAGGCAGAACTGGAATTAAAGATTATTCGCTACATCCGAGAGACAACAAAAATAAATTTTCGATATCAGTTTCTGAAAACGAATTTGTATAAAATCTTCACAAATTTAATTTCAGACCATGAAGATATCAAAAACATTCTACCATTTTCATACTTACTCCATGCAGAAAATCTTGTGTAAAAAGATCACCATAACTGGGCTTCATCCATCAACATCTGAGACAGAGATCTGCAAAGACTTGCAGCTGAAAGGAACCACAATTAAACAGGTGATACAAAATAAAAAAAAAACAGATGGTAGTCAACATAAGCTGCCCATATACATAGTGGTAGTGGATAAAAATCAGGACATGTCGGAGCTAAAACGCATCACGAATATTGGGGGAAATATCTTTTCCTGGGAGGCCTATAGGCCGCAGAATAGAGCGTTGCATTGCCACAAATGTTTAAACTTTGGCCACACATCGTACATCTGTGACCTAAAGTACAGGTGTATAAAGTGCCTCAATGTGCACGCGCCAGGAGCGTGCCAGAAACTACCACATGAGGCACCGATGTGTGTCAATTGCAAGAGTGAACACCCGGAAAATTACTCCAAATGCAGCGCTCTTATAAACTACAAGGACAAGAAGGAAAACGACGCTCTCAGGAGAAGACAAGCGTATAGGCCAGCACCAACACCAGTGCCACTGACGAGGAGCTTCTCGTCAGCTGTAAACTCTACCAACAATGGTCCCAACGTGCAAACTGAGTATCCCTGACTCCCTATCTCATCGTCACAGAGCAATAGTCCAGTCTTCATGAACAATGGTCCAGCCTGCACAATCATCATTACAGATCCGGCCTACACTATCACAATCACCAACCCGGCCTGCCTGCAGCCAGCCCGATCCAGATTTCAATACACCAGAGGGACTTTTTGCTGCTATGGGCGAGATCAGGATGCTGTTTGCAGATCCCCAGGTAAAACAAATTTTTAGTGAGCTTTATCAACTGACAAAATTACTAAACACCAACATGACATATACCGAAAAATAAACAACAATACTTAACTTTTTAACAGAATCTCCATAAATTAAACGCGCGACTTATACATAATGCACTTTACCTCTAACGGACTTAAAAACAACGAACTGAGGCAGAAAATAACAAATTAAGATCTAGACATAGTGTTTATTAACGAGACATACTTAAAACCTACGGACCTACTATATATCTACACTTACAAAGTTTACAGAAACGACAGACAGACGGACGCACGCGGGTGGGGCGGCACTGCGATTTTGATCAGACACAAGCAAGTGCCAAACCTGACAGCGGGCGGTTCTGAAAAAACAGCTATCAATTTATATAAAAGAGGTCAAAAAGTAACCATAATATCAATTTACATCCCGGCAAGCGGACTAGAACATACGGACTTACAAAAACTATTGAACTCGAACAGAATTGTACTTATGGCAGGAGACTTAAACGCACAACATACATCTTGGAACTGTAAATTTAACAATGCAAACGGAAACCGACTTTACGAATACCTGACCGAACACAACACCACAGACGCACAACTACACTATCCTGACACGCCGACCAGATACGCCACCGTACAGACACACCATCACAGTACGGTCGATTTGGCATTGACAAAAAATCTACACGTAACATCCGAACCCATAACAAGAACACTTTTTAACTCTTACCATAAACCAGTTTTCATGAAAATTTCAGACAGACTAGACGTCGACCAGACTCCCAAACACAAATTTTTAGATTACTCCAGAGCCAACTGGCCATTTTTTAGAGACATCATTACAGGCAACACACGACACACAATGCTAATCGATACCAACACTGACATTGAGGAAGCTGTAACACACCTTACACTGACAATCATAGACGCTGTACAACAGACTATACCGACACTAGACTCAAAAACAACACCAGCCAACGACTTGCCAGAACATATTTTATTGAAAATAAAACTTAAAAATCATACGAAGAAACTGTGGTAACGTACCGGTGACAGACTACTCAAGGAACATGTTAACAGACTAACAAAAATTATTTCCAATGAAATACGTGACCACCGAAACAACACTTGGACCAAAAGACTCGAGAACATAAATACCGACCCACACACAATTTGGCAAACAGCAAAAAGACTGACGCGGAAACCAACATCGATACCTCCACTCAAATTAACTAACAACAATTACGCAACGACACCAGCAGACAATGCGGAAATATTGGCAAAAAACTTTGAAAACATACATAAACAAAATGCCAATATGTCAAACGCAGACTTGAAACAAGACGTACACGAGACAATTCAAGACTTCACAGACCGATCAGCATCCTCAACATAATGAGTAAGGTAGCCGAAAAGGTACTACTCAAAACACTGAACAAACACATAGGACACAACAAAATCATACCTGACACACAATACGGCTTCAAAGAACGACACTCCACACTACACCCACTGACACAACTCATATAAAATACAGTTCTCAATTTTAACAAACGAAACCATACCGGATTGGTGTTATTCGACTTTGAGAAGGCGTTTGACACCATCTGGATAGACAGACTTATTTATAAACTCATCCAACTCAACTTTTCACCGTACATTTCAAGAACATTACACTCATACCTCCCAGACCGCAACTTCACTGTACAAGTAGACAACGGACTTTCAATGGTTAAACAAGTGACGGCGGGAGTACCGCAGGGCTCGATCCTGGGACCGTCACTGTGTAACGTAACATTCACGACATACCCACTGACGCCGACACAACGTTACTGACGTTTGCTGACGACACTGCCATATACAAATCATTACGATCACCTACACTACTGACCACAAAGATACAGACACACATAGGCAAGCTGACAGAATATACTGACAAATGGCAGATCAGCATCAATCCGCAAAAGACGGAAGCAATTTTATTTAGAAAGAGCCAAAATGCTACGACTAGACTGACTGACTTGGACAAAATTAAAGTATAGGACTGTGAAGTTGAGTGGTCCAAGGATGCCAAATATCTTGGTGTGACCCTGGACCATAAACTAAGCTTCACAAAACATATTAATACGAAAATTGGACAGGCTTATGGGATGTTAAATCTACTGAGACCTCTCTTGAACCACAATAGCCCGACAAGCGTGAGGAACAAGCGGACACTTTACTTGACACTTATACGACCGTTACTGACATACGCCGTTCCAGCATGAAACGCGACAACTAAGATTATCTTACGGAAACTATAGACGTTACAAAATAATACACTACGACTAGTACTTAACAAAATAAGGGACCCACTGACTAGATATTACTACTCTTCAAAATACACACACAAACGTACCGACAATACTCGACTATATAAAAAAGCTCACCGAAATTTTTTATCTAAAATGTGGGGATCGATCTAATACTAACATCGCAGGCCTCGGCCAATAAACTAGAGACGTAATTTGGTATGGCAATCACACCATGCCAAACTATATACTGATCGACAAATGATACTTGGCTCGACAAAGATTTTCCTTCAGTGCGCATAAATCTATTATTTTGTTTTTCTTTTTTTCATGTAATTATGTATTATCATAAATAATGCTACGTGATTTTTTTTGAGGATAATTTTTCTTTCCTATTTTTTTTGTCACACAATTATGAACTTATTTTTATATTAATTCAGAATTAATTATTGTTTGCAAAATTATATCCAATGATGGATACTACACCTACGGGTAAAAAACCATGCTATTAAATGTAATGTACATACCTGTACTTGGAGAAAAATATATGTCTTTGACTTGACTTGACTTACATTACCAATCATCCGAACGAAATAAGAAATATTATGTACACATTTATATTTACTGAAATATATTTATTTATTCATTTATTAAAATACCAATTTTATATATTAAAATATATATTTTTTGAACGAAAAAAATGTTTAATTTTTTCTCATCATTTATTTTTACAACATATTTGTGATTTTGTTGAAAATATATTTGATACGCGTATATTTCGTTCTAATTTCATTTAGTCAAATTAATCAGGAGTATCTTTTCTATATTATATATTTAAATAAATATTATCTAGAATTGAACCTAGTGGTAAATTTACGTGTTAGAGTTGGTGGCGACATCTATTGAATGCAAAAAGAATTACAATTTATGTAACATCAAAGCGGCCGTGTTTGGATCTATTTATACTTATTTATCTATGGTCCTAGTAACTTAGGTCGTAATTTAACTAAACTTTGATTCATGTATTGTCAATGCCGCCCAAAATGAAAAAATCGAGTAAGTCAGATATTCTCGCCGGATCACTAGGCCTATAGGAAAGAGTACGTGTGGATATTGTAGCAAAGTTGTTATGTTGAGTTACAAAATTAAATTCTTAATTTTTTTTTGGTTAGAAATGCGCGATCCCCAATTTGCGTGTTTACTGTTGAAGTTGCCTCCAGCTAAAAATTTAGGCCCCAATGAAATAAAGAATTTTTGAAACTGCTCCCTTTTGATATTATGTCTTGGAGGACAATATACAGCGGCGATAGTCAACTCATATGGCATTGTTTGAACTTTTACAGAAGTTGCTTGAATATAATCTCTGTTGAATTAGTCCATTTCATAATGCGGAATATTATTTTTAATAATAATGGCTGTACTACCCTGTGGTTTTCCGTTTGGGTGGGGAGTGTGGTAAATGGTGTAAAAAGGAATAGTAAAGTGGGAATACTTAGTAAAGTGCGTTTTGCTAATTAATAAAACGTCTATTTTATTTATTGACAAAAATATAAATATTTCATTTTTGTGTACGAGAAGCCCATTGGCGTTTCAAATTGCTATTCTAAGAAATTTCTAAGCTATTTAGATAACATGTTCACAATCATATTGTTTTGTTGTATCATTTGTTGAAACATGGATTTGAATTACGATAAGAACTGCGATAATTGCCTATCTACCTAATTTGTGTTCAAAGCCTCTTGTTGTTAGAGTACCTGTGGAAAACTAGCGTGTTGTGCAAAAATCGGTTTATTTGTTTTGATTGTGTCGGCGTAGCTTCGTTTCGAAGATACTCTTCTAAGGTCATATACCGAACCAGGTTGATTATTGATTTGGCTGGTAGGTGCAGTTTGATTGTTGTTATTATTATTATCTGTCGTCGATCCATATTTGATTGAATACAATTCTAGATATCGTTGACAGCCTTAAATATATATATATATATATATATATATATATATATATTTGCATTTTTTTAAACTGGTTTGATTTTTTTTTAAACTTTATTACTATTAGGTGAACAACTTAGCTTCCGCCGTTTCCGATTTGAGGCTGTACCGGCTGAGGCTGGTTAAACTACATAGATGATAATGCCTTTAAAGTGAGTGGGGACAATGCCTAACAAATAGTCATCTCCGTTTCAGTGACAGTTGTTCTTGTTTTCGTATTATTCACGCTCGAAAATGTCCGTTTATGTGCCCAATTCTCGCCATTTGCGGGAAGTTTTACTTTTCTGTTACAATTCGAAAAAAATGCAGCTGAAGCGCATCGAATGTTCTCAGAAACTTACGGTGATGCTGCTCTGAGTGAAAGAACGTGTCGGGTGTGGTTTCAACGTTTTAAAAATGGTGATTTCGATGCCGAAAACAAACATGGTGGAAGGAAAAAAACCTTCAAAGATAAACAACTAGCTCTTAAATCCGGGTGAAACCAACTCAGCAAACCAAACGCAACTGATGCGCCTTAGTCGTGCGCTAAGAAGGAAAGCGGCCACAATATCAAGAGCGACATGACAAAGTCATCTTCTAACACAACAATGCTCGGCCTCACGTCGCAAAAGTGGTCAAAAAGTACCTAGAAGCGCTGTAATGGGAAGTCTTGCCCCACCCGCCGTATTCCACAGATGTCGCCTCTTCTGACTTCCACCTATTCCGTTCGATGGCACACGGCCTGGCAGATCAACACTTTCAATCCTTCGAAGAATTGGAAAAATGGATTGCTTTATGGATAGCGTCACAAGAGGACTCCTTTTTTGAGCCGGGATCCAAAAATTGCCGGAAAGATTGGAGAAAGTTGTCGCTAGCGATGGACAATATTTTGAATAATACATCTGTAAGCACTTTTTTGTAATAAAGCTTTTAATTGTGGAACAAAACGGCGGAAGCAAAGTTGTACACCTAATAATTATTTTTTTCTTTTTATCTTACAACTACATATATTTTACTTTTTCTTTACATATTTTTACTGTTTATTACATTTTTCTTTTTACGAATATTTTTTTCTAAGGGCAGGTCCGTGGGCTGAGTTGAAAATGCACTCAATCATGGGGTTGCACGATGTCAGAGCCTTTACATTTTTCTGTTGTATAGGGATACAACTCGACTACCTTTGTATTTCAAAGCGATACAATGTTAGTACCTCTTTACTTCCAAGTGGCATGTTACCACTACAGCTACGCCCACGAAAGTCCATTTTTACTTGAAATCATATCTGAAATCTATGATTTCAAGTGAAAATTTGGTATCAAGCTGCTTTGATACCGAACCGACCGAGGTTGAATTCGAACCCGAGACTAGGATCACGGCCGACCCTATTTTTAGACGTGTGGCCTATAGTATTACACACGGCGCAGTTAGGTACCGTATCTTTATCTAGAAGACAATCTTTGAGTTCGTGATTCTCGACGCAACGGGAGCATGTAACCGGCTGTTTACATTTTGCAATATCGTTTTGTATGATTAAATTTTTGGCAACGTGCACATTGAACGATGCGTTTATGGACATTTGGCGGTTCGATTTTAATTATGTTTTTTTTTTTGAATTTGTCCACTTTGTAAATGTTTTCGTTGTTAGGTGCTGGTTCAAAGTCTCTGAAGAACATATTACGCGACTGTTTTGCGTGTGGGTTGCGCAAATTTAAAGCATTTCTTACCTTGTGACCGTATTCATTATATACATTTGTGATGTTAGTTGTTGTTGCATGGTATAGGTATCGAACTACTACTCTGAATGCGCAATCTTCCTTTAATTGATAGGTGTGATGTTCCGCTTTTACATCTTTCAGTGGTTTGACCATTTGTCGAAAAGTATTAGTATCAGAGCAATGTATTTTTACAGTTTCGTCCGACAAAAATTTTGTGTAAAATTTGGTTGAAGGAATGCATTCTTTGATTACATTATACATTAATTTGAAGTTATTTACATTATAAACATATATGGGTCTTGATTTAGTTGATTTATCAATGGATTAAATCTGTTTTGGAGTGTTATTATATTTAAAACAGGTCGGTTGATTTCCTTAGTTTTACGTTTTTTAGTATGTGATGGAGCTTGCCATGTGATTTGGTCCTGATCCATTTCGTGATTATTTTGTGTAGTTGTTATCGGAGAATTATTATTAAAGTTTGGAATGGTTTGTTGTAACGTTGACTGGTCTGGTTGATTGTGCGTGAATTGATTGCTTTACTTGCCTTGGTCACGGTTTCTAGATCATATAAGGTATCATTTAATGTGTGAAACGCTTCCACAATAGGGATTGATAATTTTGTGTGTTTCCCTTTAATGGGGAACATAATTTAATGTATTGCACTAATGTTAAACTAGTTACACTTATTTTATTTTACTGTACACTAATATATTCACTAATGTTATTTTTTACTTGATTAAATCCGAGACCGATTTAATGTTTATCGAGAGTTGTTGTCGGTTCGACAGCTGAGTAGAGAATGCCCAAAAGAAATAAGTAAAATATTTCAAAAGCCAAATATTAATATTGCATATGAGTTAGAAATAATTGGAAATTTAAAAATATTTTTGTATGCAATAATGAACATACTTAAAATTTGGGATGTCGTAAAAAGTTTGGGTTAGTAATAAGTAATTAAAAATAGTTTGATTATGAGCAACCGCGAATAGCTTCTATATCTAAATACATTTAAAATCAATATATTTGAGGCGTTTTTAGACTATATCTAATTTCTTGTATACTTATTCCAGAATTCTTGAAAAGTATTTAAAACTAGTGGTGTATGGCATCGTGCCTTGTGGCAAATTGCTGGAACTTCTCGTACCAAAAATTATTTTTATTTAAAAAAAGATTAAATATGTTGTAAACTTTGAAAAAAATAGATCTTTGAGAAATTTCAAATTTTTGAAAAAAATTACTTTTTTGGAAAAAAAAAAACTTTAGGAAAATAATGTTTTTTTCAGTTTGATATATTTTGGAAATTTTGAACTTTTTTCAAAGCGATTGCACTGCTTTAGCTGCGTAAAGAAGCAATATCAAAGCGCGTAAGCGCCGCGTCGCCGTCTAATGGACAAATAATGTCACGAAACCCATAGAAATGTAAACATAATTGATACATATTTTCAAAACCTCCATAAAATATCTGATAATTTGATGTGCATATGTCTAATGATCACTTTTGACCTCAAAATGGCATTTTTTACTTTTTTACTAGATCTCCGAAACAGCCACACCTGCCTTTTCAAAAATGTAATCAGTTCTTCATCTTGTCAATACCAGTAAAATGTTATTTGAGTTGTTAAAGTCAGACGCTCCGTTCTTTTAAAAATTTAGTTATTGTTTTTGGAACTTTCTGCCCCGTATCTTCAAAAAGGCGAGACTTGCCTATATCAGAAACTAATCAGCACGTCTCCTTATTAATAGGAATCGAATTTTTTTAACTTTAAACTTAACTTTTAACTAAATATTATACTTTTCAACTTCCCGTAGGGTAAGTTATAGTAATCGCAAAAAAATCGAAAATGAAAATTTTTATATATCTTTACGTTTCAGAGGTTTCTGAACATTTTGGCATACCTTAGAAAAAATGGATGTATGTGTGTGTGTGTGTGTGTGTGTATGTATGTGTGTGTATGTTTTTTTTTTTTTTTTTTTTTTTTTTTTTTTTTTTTTTTTTTTTTTTTTATAGAGGTGCGAAAAAAAATCTTCATAAGACACCGCCATCGTTGCTACTCCGCTGTCCATCCTACAGCAGACAAAGATGGACGGCCGTGTGGAGATTTTTACCCACTAAAAAAAACACTCCTCTCCCCTCTCCCCGCAGATGGTACGGGGAGGACTGGATTGGAACCGCGTTAGCATTACATCAATCCAGTCCGTGCTGCGCCTTGCGACGCCTGTTTACGACTACTGGTCCCTTTCTCCGGTTTTAGCCTTCAAAAGATGCTGTGCATAAGCTGCTACAGCTGACCAGTTTTCTTCTTGTTTCATCATGTAGGTCACAAGACTTGAGGGGGTAAGCCTGGTGCCTATAATGTGCTCGGCGTTGTTTCGATAATCCTTCCACCTAGGACATTCAAAGAACGTGTGCTCAGCGTCGTCTATTCTATATGGACAGTATTTGCACATTGGCGTGCTATGCAATCCCATCTTAAAAAGATAGGCATTGAACTGTCCATGTCCTGTCAGTAGCTGGGTTAGAAAGAAATCTGTGTCCCCGTATTGTCGAGAGAGCCAGACGCTAATGTCCGGAATCAGACGCGCCGTTCATCTGCCCGTCTTTCCTGACGTCCACCGATTTTGCCACTCTTGTATCGTTTCATTTTTAATTCTCGACCTTGTTTCTCTGGAATCGTCACCACCTAATTTAGCGTCGTAGAGTTTCACTCTCTCGAAAGCTAGCAAGTCAATCGGTGTGGCTCCTGCTATTACCAGCACGGCTGCTTCTGAGACTGTGCGATAGGCACAGGTAACTCTCAGAGCTCCTCTTCTTTGCACTGCCGCTATTTTGCGCCGATAAGTCTTTTGCTTGAGGATATCCGCCCATATCTCTGTTCCGTAAAGCAGTACAGAATGGACTGCCTCAAGCAGGACTCGTCGTTTTCGGGTTTGTGGTCCCATGCAGTTAGCCATAATCCTTGACAAGTTGGATACCGTCTTGCTAGCTTTTATGCATGCACTATCGAGATGCTCACGGAAGGATAGCTTCTCATCTATCATTACTCCCAGGTAGCGCAAGGCCCTTGTCGACGTCAAAGTTGTCTCTCCTATGTCTACGGTAAATGGTTTTGGAAACCATTTTTGTCGGGTCAAGACAACCATCTCCGTTTTTTTTGTTTGGCGAGTTTTAGGTGGTGTTTCTCAAGCCAGGTCTCTATGGTGTCGACGGTCTCTCGAACGAGTAGTTCAGCTTCCTCAATGTTGTCCACTACGATTGTGGCTGCGACGTCGTCCGCAAAGCCCGTGAGTTCCACCTGCTTCGGCAAGGGAATCTCCAGGAGCTCGTCGTAGACAGCGTTCCACAAATCGGCTCCTAAAATTGAGCCTTGAGGTACCCCAGCTGTAACCTCGTGTTCTTGATGACCTTCCGTCGTTTCCACTATCAACTTTCTCCCATCGAGGTAGTCGTCTATTAGTCCTAGATTTTCTGGCTTTACGTCAAAATTATGCTCTAGTGCGTGTAAAATATCCTCCCAATTCGCACTGTTAAACGCGTTTTTAACGTCGAATGTGAGAAGGAGACACACTTTACGAGCTTTGAGACTACCACGCCATGCTTCTCTTGCTGTTTCTGTTACCTTCCGAATCGCGCCGATCGTCGATCGTCCTTTTTGAAATCCGTGTTGGTTCTTAGCAAAACCTCCGGCGCATTCAATGTCGTTGCGCAGTCTGCATTGAATAAGTTTCTCAAGCAGTTTGCCGGCGATGTCTAACATGCAGAGTGGTCGAAACGACGATGGCGTTACAGGGGTTCCCTTACCTTTGTCTATTAGGACCAATCTTTGCCGCTTCCAGACCGTAGGAAAGGTGCCGGTCGCTAGACAGGCATTGTAGACGTTCAGAAGAATATACGGAAATTTCAAGGCTACAAACTTGATCACTGAGGCTGGGATGCCATCAGGGCCTGGTGCTTTGCCAGTTTTTATGGTTTTTGCCGCATCTTGGAGTTCCTTGACAGTGAAGGGCGTAGTTTCACTGTTTTCCACGTATTGTCTCCTTTTCCGTGGCGGATGTTTAGGGAATAGTTCCGCTACGATAGAATTCATCAGAGCAGGAGATTTCGGTGCTTCTGGTAAAGCTCTACCAAGTCGTTTTGTAACGATTTGATAGGCTTTGCCCCAGAGATCTTTGTCAAGGTCATTGCAGATTTCCTTCCACAATCCGGCTTTAGCTGATTTTATGGCTTTATTTAGGCTCTTTTTTGCCTGTTTGTACTCGTTTGTATACAAATCTTGGTAGGGGGAGCGTTTTGCAGCTCTTGTGGCGCGGCGACGTAATGCGTGGCATCTTTTCCGTAGTGCTGCTATCTCTGATGACCACCAATATGCTGGACAGTGCACACCCTGATTTTTTGGTCGTGGCATAGAGGCGTTACACGAGGTAACAATAGCGTTCATAGTTTTAAATACCGTTTCTTCCGTTTTTCTGCGGGTACTTAGTTTTGGATCAGCTTGAAGAGTAGATGCGTTTTGCTCGAGGGCTGCTCGTAACGCTTCCTGGTCAAGCTTCTTGGCATTCCACCTTCGTTTGCAAGAGTTGCTTGGTCGAGTCGGACCGGATCCAATACTAAATGTCACATGTTGGTGATCACTGCCACTATACTCTTCAGATACAGTCCAGTCTCTAATCATGTTCGCCGTCCTTGGAGTGGCAAACGTAATGTCGAGAATAGATTCCTGATACCCTGGCCTTCTAAAGGTTGTAATACTCCCAGTATTTAACACAGTAAGGTCTAATCTTGCAGCAAAGTCTGCCACGTCATTTCCTCTAGTGTCCGAGTATTCGGCGCCCCATTCTGCCGATTTCGCGTTGAAATCCCCAGCTAAAATGACTTCTCCGTCAAAATTGCCGAGAGTGTCTTCTATGCTTGCCATTTTCTGGCGAAATACGCTGATTCCTTCATTTGGTGAGAGGTAGACGCTTACACAGTAGGTCGTGGGAGTCTTGATCCAGACGAAACCCTCGCCGCTTCCGTAGTCATTGACGGTAATCTTCTTTGAGTTTGTGATCCATATTGCTGCCGTGCCAGATTTATCTGCGAACCATGTTTTATTCTGAATATTCATATATTGCTCGCAGATAAGGCAGATATCGATCTTATCTTCAAAGATACGTTGGCGCAGTAGATTCTGCGCCAAGGCACATCTGTTCAGATTACCTTGTAGAAATCGCGTCATTTCTGTTCTCTCGTGGCTTCGGCAAGTGCTACACGGAATGCGTTACAGGTACCGGATCCGGCAACATGGCTCCCGCTGTTTCGATCTTCCTTGTCTACTGTACATAAAAAGCATTTTGGCTTTTCCGCGCAGTCTACAGACTTGTGATTTTCCCCACCGCATTTGTAGCAACACTTGCTTCTGTCTGGTCCCCCGCATTTATGCGTTTGGTGTCCGAAACCGAGGCATCTAAAGCAGCGGGCCACTTTAACAACTGGGCGAATGCGACAGTTAACCCACCCAATTCTTATGCGGGCCCCATTTAGGGCTTTGATTGCATTAGCCTCGTCTATCTCACAGAAGGCCGCTCGTTGTCCTCTTGATGTGACTTTGGTCAAGTTCACTCGTCGTATTTCCAGTTTTGTCGTAAAGTCCCGAATGAGTGCTTTACGAACGTCATTTTCGGTAGAGACACCATCAAGGTCAAGAATCTCTATCGTCGTCAGCGGCGTCAGTGATTTCACTGTTCCTATGTTTTCAGTTGCTGCCCTTATCGCAGCTGCAAAGGCTGCACTATCTTCGGACTTGGGACTCATTTCCAGTAATACACCTCCATTTCTTGTCTGTTTGATGGACTTTATGTCCACGCCAGTCTCTGTCGGGTTTACTTTTTCCTTGATCTCCTTAAGGATGTCAGCGTACGTTTGTCCTTCAGCTGGTTGAACCAGAACAGCCTTGGTTCTATGTTTCCTCCGAGTTGTCCTATGATGGTTGTTTCTGTGCTTAGCGCTATCATTTGTATCGATTTTTTCGGTTTCCGGTTTCTCGGTTTCCTCCAAGGTTTCTTTCGGATCTCGGGCTCCTTTCTTCTTCGAACTTTTTCGAACCACTTTCGTCCAGTTATTTTCTACAGCCGATTTTTTAGGCGGATGCGTTTCCGCGTCAGAGGTGGGACTAAGTGAAGATAGCAACCTTTTGTTTGTGTTTTGCTCCTGGGTCTTAGGAATTGGCGTCTGAGTTACACCCGGTTTAATAGTTTTCTCGGGAGAGGTCTGCGTAGTTTGCACTGTCATTGCGAGAGCTTTGGGGGTTGCCGTATATTCTTTCAATGCCAGGCTATATGCTGTATCAATCGACCTAATTAGCTCCTTTATTCTGCTGTGAACATTGTTCCTATCTTTCACATACTCCGCTAGCTCGTCAATTTTGGAGCCAAGTCTCTCCATCGGCGTTTGACGACATCTAGTCGATGGTGCAGAGTTTACTCTGTCACGGTGAAGATTACCGGGAACCTTCTTGCCTCCTTTTACTATAGCGGCTTTTGCCGCATCGTGCTCGACGTCCATAATTACGTCACCTGTCTCTTGTTTTTTGGGTTTTCATAGTTATCCATGCTATTTAAATAGTCCTCCAGAGCAAAAGGTCGTCTCCGAACGCGGTGCCTTGGGAAGTGGAGGGGTGATCACTCCTACAGCTACCTCCATTACTGTAAGAGCTTGTGACCATTGGAGCGGGAAAAAAAAAAACATCCGCTCCGGCCGTGCACCTTCTTCCTTCATTGGCATCCTCTTGCTCCCGTGGGTGCGGCACGTTGATGCCGGGAGTTTTCACGTACGGTGCGCTATATGGATCATCCACACATCTCTTTCGAGCAGTGTCCCCTCATCCGCTTCCGTATGTGACCCTAGGTCAGATGGTGTGACCAACCAAAAGGGAGTTTTTAATTTTTTCCGCTATACACGGACGGTGGCTGTTACTCCTCAGCTCCGATGCCATATTTGGTCCGCGAGGGCTATTTTATTTCGCCCCAATCCGCCGATCTTACGATCGGTTAGGATACCCCCTATCCGCCACCTGGGGACGCGCCCGGTAGGAGTTTGGCTTCTCCCGACGGGATTTTTTTTTTTTAATTTTTTTCAGAATTTTTTTTTTTTAAAAAAATTTTTTTTTGGGAAAAAGTAATTCTTTGTCCAATTTATAGTTTCTCAAAAATCTTATTTTTTCAAAGTAATTTTTTTTTTCAAAAATGTTAATCGTTTTTAAAAAAATAATAATTTTTGGTACGGGAAGTTCCAGCAATTTGCCTTAAAGCACGATGCCCTAATTGCCTTAAGACAGAATTCCTTTTACAGCTAGTTTCACGGATATATTATTTTTTTCTAAATTTGTTATGCCGTTTAAAGAACTATAATTTCCAATATAGTGTGGAAATTGAGACTCATCATTTTATTTAAAGCAGTGTTACATTTAACATTGCTCATATTGATGTATATGAATTTTGGCGTAAAGAGTGATTAAAAAAAACAATGATTATTATTTTTAGGTAAACAGTAAATATTAGTGAAGGATATTTAAAAATTGAAGGCGTGGGTGCAGGACAACGTCTGTCGGGTTATCTAGTATATATATATATATATATATATATATATATATATATATATATATATACATTTTGAATTACATTTTACTATGTATTAGTTTAATAAACATCATTACCAGGGACGCTGCTGGGGTCCTCAGCGCCCAAAGACCTTTTATTTCTAGCGCCCCTTCCCCTATTTTACCAGCTTATCATTAAAATTATATAAACATTTACGTTATTTTTTAAATACTTTCCAACTATTCTGGAACTCGTAGATAGAGTCTAAGAACGCATAAAAATATTGATTTTAAGGGGCACACCTAGGGTGACAACCTAAAAAAGGTCATTTATGGAAATTAAAAATTAATAAAAAATAGTGAATCGATCTATTTAAAACTTTGAGCGTATATTTATACATGTCTAGAGGAATTCACAGTAAAATTTTTGAAATAAAATATTAAATATTTTCCAAATGACATGCAATCTCCGGCGGTGCCGAAATAAAAGTCCTCCACTGCTGCAGTGATTGCAGCCTTCTCCGTTGATAAAAGATAATAAACAAATCTCGTTAAACTAGATAATATTGTCTGCACAATGACCTACGATAAAAATAAAAACAAAAATTGACAATATGGCGGCGTTTTAAAAAAGACAGTCGAATTTTACCCAAAATTTTGATCGTTTTTGGCCTGCCAAAGATCGGTTTTTGATCAGGTCAAAAAATCGATAGGTCATTGCACGAAAAACTATATATAGAACATGCAAAAAAAAATCGATAGTGATCGGATCATTTGTTTTTGAGTGATCACTGCAGCAAATTCGGAAAATGCTGTTTCGAGAAAAACGCGTTTAAAGATGAAATGATTGTTATACTATATACTATATATATAGTATATACTCTTTAAATGGCTGTGACTCAAAAATTATTTTGGATATCGATTTAAAATTTTGGTATGTTATTTTTAAAGGTATAACCTATCGAAATATGGACAAATTGAAATTTCTATTTTTTGAAAATTTCACACTAGGTGTGCCTCTTAAATGTATTTACAGATCGAGGCTATTCGCGGGTGCTCATAATCAAACTATTTTTAATTTCTTCTTTCTAATTGAAACTTTTTAGGACATCCTAAATTTTCAGTATGTTTATTATTGCTTGCAAAAATATTTTTAAATTTCCAATTATTTCTAACGCATTTACAATATTAATTATGCGATATATTCTATTGAGCAAATCATAGAGAGCCAAAAATTCTAGAATTTCATTAATAAACTTAACATTGGTACTTCATGTTGGATTATTTTAATTTACTTTTTTATTATTTTAGATATCCAAAATTGAATCTTAAACTTCTCCTTATAGATATAGTAAGGGCAGAATTGTATGCATTCATCTTTACTCTCCCATTTGTTGTTTTAAAGTGAAATTTTTAACATATTGTAAAAATATAGTGCAAAGATTATTGAAAAATGCTAAGAAATTATATATTAAAAACTTCATATACAAATCTTGTGTTGCCGCCCCCTAAGGTGTGCGCTCGCACTTTTTGCCTTCACCGCATTTAAGGTAGAATTAAAATCTACTTACTAAATCTTTTATATCTTTCATACAGTAAAAATCAACTTACTAAATATTTCATATCCAATGCCAAACAAAAGAATTTTTGGCACAATGAAACTTCTAAATAATTTTTTGAATAAGTAAATTTATTTTTTAAATTGTTAAATAATTTAGTAAAGCGAGGCAAAATTCGGCATGCATAAGTTTAAAAAAATTATATGTGAAACTGAATTATATAATTTTATCTGCCAAATATATACTGTGTCTATACTATATATTACCGTATCTATTTTGATTTGTGGCACATTTCAGCTGCTTTTCGGCAATTATAATATTGACAGTACATTTTCCTCACTCATAATCATGAATTTATTATTTTCTAATATTGTCTAAGCTCATTAGTGGATTGAAATTTTTGGCAGATGCCAGTTCTCAAATGTTTTCAATGTCAAACAATCATATGTTGTTTTTTGTAATTTTATTTATTTCTTCAATATAACTGTATTTTTATAATCACATACATCTTAAAAAAATATCTTAACAAACTTCAGAGAGATTTGTCAAATCCGAATAATAGTTTTGGAGGAGTATATTTACACACATCATTACAGAAAAGTTTTATATATAAAGTATATTGAAGAGAAACAAATATTAAGCTAGTGATGCACGGCATCGTGCCTTAAGGTACATTGCTAGAACTTCTCATAACAACAATTGTTGTTCATAACAATAATTGTTTTAAATAATTTCAAATACATTATTTATTATAAATTCATACTGTAAATTTGTAAGTGCTTATTATATCGAGCGACGAGCGTATTCTACAAACAACTTATGTGTATGCTTATAAAAAATGTTATTTTTTTTATAATTTGATTTTTTTGATAATTTTGAATTTTTTTCAAAATTTTGAAAATTTTTTAAAAGTTTGAAAATTTATGGAATTTTTGAAAAAGAAATGGATTTTTTTTAGTTTTTTGAGAATTTGGAAATTCTGATAATTTCGAAATATTCTCAAATTTAAAAAAAAAAAAATGTTTTTTTTAATTATGATATTTTTGAAATATTTTGAAATTTAGATTTTTTTAAAATGATGAAAAATTTGGAAAATTTGAATTTTGTGAAACTTTAATTTTTTTTTTTTTGAAAGTTTTGATTTATTTTTTTGAAAATTTTCAAAACTAAGAATTTTTTTATAAAACCATTTTTTCCTCACCGTCTAAACAAGCAAAAGCTTTTTTGAATTATTCTAATCGGAGCTCCGTTCTCTCAAAAACTGCATTACAATTTTTACACACTTTGCGCTTCATACCTCCAGAACTGCAAGATGTTACTTTTGCAAAAACGCCTCGCGATCGAGTACGAACCGAATGTTTTTTCAATAATTTCAATAATACAAATCGGTTATTCCATACTGTCGAAAACGTCGAGGACATTTGTTTGAACCATATAAATAAACTTCAAAATTAAAAATCTTGGCATAAAACCCAAAAAAATTAAATGGTTCATATTCGCACACACATACATCAATTTTTTTCTAAGGTATGCAAAAATATTCACAAACCATTGAAATGTTAAGATAAATAAAAATTTTCATATTAGATTTTTTTGGATTCCTACAGGAAGTTAATATTAAATATGAACGCACAACACTCACTTTTTTGCACACTTTTTTTATAAATACAGACGTTTCGAGTCCATGGTATGTCGCATTTTCAGTTTATTTTTTAGAAGTATAATTATATAATTAACACATTATCAAACTTTTATTATAAATTTTATTTAATTTTTAAACAAAACACGAACTTTCGCTTTCAAAGCTTGACGCTGTACTAAATATGTGAATTATATAAAGAAATATTTCAAAACAAAATATTCAGTCTTTGTAGCTCTTGGTAATGTCGTCATTTTGAACTACTGCGAAGGGTTTGACCAAGCCACCTTTGTTGTCTCTGCCGTCATTGCCGCTATCGGTGTTTTCAAGAATGTAAACAAACAGAATATTTGTTATATTGTAATGATATATGTACATATAGTTTGTTATAGTATGGATTGCCACAGTAAAATTTGGTTTGAACCGACATTAAACCCACATTCCCAATTCAATGAAAGATAGCAATTCAAATGCCTTGACAACTACTTACTAGAAAACGTGACATTTATTTTTAACATTCTCAGCGAAAAAATTGCAAAGGATCTGTGCGATTTCTATATGAATATTGATCGGTCCAGAGAACGAATGAAACATATTTTGATGTTTATATACAATTAATGAAAATGTTCAAAAATAACGAATAAAAATGATATTTTTTTACATATTTATTTTTCTTTATTTTGTCGCTTATGACATAATATTTTTCTTAGAACTTAAAATGATAAAATCACAATTAGAATATAAATGATAAAATGGTACTAAATTATGTCAAAATGCCATATGGTTGCAGTGCATGCGTGCGTTTTAAATAAGAACCTAACCTAAAAACGCACAAATGCCAAAAAACAATATTATGATTACTACACCTTTGTAAAGTGGCGTACATGGCCGGTAATCTCCAAACAAATGTAGATTACCGTGTTTTGAAATGGATTGGTATTTGAATATTTCGAAGGATGGCGCTACGATTTCCAATTTCATTGATCTAGCTTGATCTACATTTGATTGATTCGATCGCCGTTTTCTATAAGTTGTCAAGTTGTCATCGCGTATTGTAGTTGAGATGTGTTATATTTGTTTTTATGTGATTGTTTATATATAATTATGTTTTGGTGAACATTTTTTCATTTATTATTAAGTTAAAATGATAAAGTGTTATGTGCCAAATTGTTATAACCCCAAATATAATAAAAAAATGCATGTCTTTCCGGAATCTAATTATCAGGTATGTATATAATGATGTATATGCATATAATGAATATGTAGCATGAAAATCATATGAAAATGTTATATTATATATATATATATATATATATATATATATATATATATTTGTGTAAATATATATTATATATATTTGTGTGTAAAAATTTGTGTGTAAAAAGATGCTTTCAATTTGGATGCAGAGGGCAAATAATTTTTTAATGGATGACCTAACTCTTCGGTTTGTGGCACAAATCAATGATAATTTGAAATTGAAACCAAATGGAAGTGTCTCCTTCACGGCAATAACAAAATAGTTTTCAAGTCACTGGAGAATGCTCTGATACAGAACCAGAAGAACAATCTGCAACTCCAAGGACAAAGCCAAGTATTTATAACTCTAAATACTTCAATAACATTTGCATAAAAATATTAATAAATGAATCTTATGTTCTTCGGAGATGGAAGCCTAAACACCTTGAAAAAGATTTTTGCAGCACCTCTAAGATTGTCAAGTGCAGGTTAAAAGTCACCTATTCTGACACCAGTTTTCCGAAAAGGTACTTTTTCATACTAATTGCAGCAAAAATATTTAATATGATAATTACAATATCTTCAATTAATATGATATAACAATATATTCTATAAAAGTCCTTGATGGTAGCTGCAAATTGCCGCAGAATGCAATGATTTGGCGTAGGAGTGCCTTAACACCCAGAAGATGTATGATACATCAAATTTTGTTTCGGGATTAAAATGCAATGCAATAATTTAAAGGATAAATTCCAACAGAGTATACGATGTTCTGAGAAGTTTTGAAATATTCCAAAAACTTAAAATGTAAGGGCAAGAATTTTGATATTGTCTCAATTAAGACTCTTGGATATCTGGAATCATTTGAGAAAAACTCAGAAAATTAGAGAAAATTAGATAGATAAATAATTAGAATAATAAATAAATATTCTATTGATATTAACAATATTAAAATTCAAAATTCTTATATATTGAATTTTTGTTACCAAATTATTAGTTAATTAATACAGTTTTTGTTTGCATCGACTACTTATTTGTTGAAGGAGCCCTAGCATCATTCCTTAGGTAACTCCTAAATTGATGGTATTTTATTACAAATTACAAATTTCCTTTGTTACAAAAATCTCTTTTTTTGTGACACCTCTTGTTCATTATTCTTCGGAAGCAATTTTTTAAATTACATTGCCAGTATCAAAAATCATGTGTTTTCCCTGTAGCGATATTGACTGCATGTACATTCTTATTTATGGATAACTCGATTGTTGGTTTTGATCAAATTATTTCAAAAATTTGATATTTCGTAAAAAAAATCTTGAGGGGGCCCCAAAACAAATTTTGATACGGGGCCCCGCCAAAGCACGCTACGCCCCTGATTAAGAGAGCATACTCAAAGACCAGACAGTTTATAAAGCGCAAGGATTTAGTTTTAGTTTTAACTAAACCTCCTTGCAATAAAAGCTCGATTAAAACGATAGATAGGTTTGAGCTACAATTGGTATAAATTAAAAGTAGTTCAGGGTTTTGGTTACTTACGTTTAAAAAAACACTTATAACTTTATTAATGATTGATTAGATAGCAAAATAACTATTAAATGGAGAGATAACAAACAAGAATATCTCGTAAATGAATTTTAATCCTAGGAATTTAGTTTTTTTTTCAATTTGGATATCATATATATATATATATATATATATATATATATATATTGTTTTTAGGATTATTTTGTTTGGAAAGTATTCATTCTTTTTTAAAAATGTGCTGTTCTTTTTATCCTTTTAAATTATTGCATTACTTGTCATTCCTTCTAAATTTGTCATTCCATCATCAATACTCCTGCGCTTTTTACTTCTTAGTTTTTAAGTTTTTAATCTATTATTATTAGTCATTAATTAATTAATATGAATAAGTTATTTCTCTTCAACTTGTAATACTTCAAAAATATGGCTGTAATATACTTTAATCAATAGTAGTCAGTTATTTCTGTTTAGTTTATAATTCTTCAAAAATATGTCTGTGATATATTCGAAAATATATTTTGTATTTCATATGTTTTGTTCTTATTTCAAATAATTAATTGTTTTCAGATTTTTGGGCTGTATTGATTTTATGTACAAATGTAGAAGTAATACCAGAGGTTAATTTACATACTGTATGTACATGTGCTGTCATGTAGTGATCATTTCGTAAATTAAAATGAGTGTAACGTCAAATCGCCCGAGATAGCGATCTATTTATGCTTATTTATCTATGGTGGCGTAATTACATGGCATTTTGGCAGTATCATGTGCCATCTTATATGAGAAGCGCTACGTGACATAGCCTTGCGACAAAATTGTTTTATTTTACGGTAGAATCGGCCACTCAGTCTTTACATTAATATTTTGTAAAACCACAATTATTTTTAATTTGATACAAAATGCACTTAACGCTATCAAAACTATCAGAACGCCATAAATTGTTATAATTTTGATAGTCAATTAACCGCAGTTACTGTTTTGTTGGATATATTAATTTATTCTTTGAAAGTGTTACTACCAAATGCACGTGTTAATAAAGTATATTTTAATTTTATGTTGGACATCAATGAATGGGTATTTAAATTTTTATGTAATTATATCGCAATTTTTTAAGAAAAAGATTGATTTGTTTGTTTTGTTTTATATATTGAACTAACAACTTGACATGATAGTTAACAATAAAATTAAGTGTAAAATAACGAAAATAAATATATGACATTTTATTCAAAATAAGTTCTTAAATTATGTTTAATAAAATAGGTTTAAAAATCGATGAAGGACAACTTTAAAATACAACTAATTTTGAGAAACCGCATTCGCATCTTTAGGAGGCTGCAACGTTTTATCACTTTTCTTGATTTCTTTTTTCTTCATATCTTTCACTTTATCATTCAGCGATTCCAAGGGTCCAGCTAAACCAAGATTGCAAATAGCCGCCGGTATGGCACGTTGCGCTTTTCCATGCAATCGTCCCGTGACGGTGCGGCCTACTTTACCCACAGCAATGACAGCCCTATCAATTCCTTTTACAGGAATATCTGAATCTATTGCTGAAGTTAATTGCATATCTCCACTTTCACTTTTACAAGCCGGCAAATAGTGGTCTATTAAGGAAATTGCACGGTTTGTAGCAGCATCCAAAGTATTCAAAGCCCGCACTCCATTAGTTGTCGCCAAAGCTTCATTTGTTTTTTGAACAGAAATCGATTTGATTGCAGAAATTGCGTGTTCAGTACGACGAATGATGTCTGAAGGAGTATCACGTACAACTGGTATAGTGTTTTGTATCTTGTCCAAAGACGCCATCAAGGTATTGTCGAGAGCGTTTAAAGGACGCCCTAAATGATGAGCCAACGGGACAGCTATCCGTCGAGTGACGTTCTCTGCGGTGTCCAAAGTGGAAGCCATTATGGGACTGATTGCTGAAACGGCAATAATTATCATAACCATTTACAACAAATTTTAATTAGTATTTTACTAAATTTACTTTTATTTAATATACTATTAATTTTATTTATTCATCATTTGGATTGGCAAATGTGTTCACTACATTTTATTGCATTGATAAAAAAGATAATATTAAACGATAACATACCCTTTATTTTCACATGATTCGGGATTGTTTTAGGTGTGGTTCACTAAGAAAATTTACATGCTAGCTTATGTTTTAAAATTTATTACATCTTAATGTATTACAACATTTTCAGATATAGCTGATAATTCAGAAAAACAAAAAAATAACTTTTAACCGATTGAAAACTAGTACCTTAAATATTTTGTCTGCTTTACTTACATTTGATTTTGTCATATACGTTCTGCGATTTCTTAACCGCAGACTCGATCACTGGGACTTGCATGATTCGATCAATTATTTGCATTTGCGGCAACTGGGGCGTGTGTGGCACTCGAATTTGATGGATCCTTTGCGCTTTTATAATTTGGCGTTCTATGCCCTGATTAATCTGACGTTGAATAATGCTTTGGTTATTACTGGCGGTAGCAGACGTATCGGTAGCACTCATGATAACAGATTCTATGAGAAACTGTAATAGACATCAACATTATTTATGCACTTAATTACAATGACTAATAATATTAAGTTTGTATACAAAACTAATATATTATGCAACTCATATCAAACTTCTATGAATTGTTCAAATAAACTTTCTTTACATTGTCTAACTCACGTTTATAATCAAATCTTTTGGATATGCGGATTATAAATCTAACCATTCCAAATATTTACAAACTACAAACCAAGCCACAAAAATCATTTTCAATAAAATTTCAATACCCCATATTCACATTCAAGACAGTTTGCTTTGATATTCAAAGATTAAATATAGCACTAAAAATTTAAAAAATCAAATCAATCAATTCATGAAAATCGAATATTAGAACAATATTACCAAATAAAAAACGTTTTATTAAAAAACAAATTCATTGATTTTAAATACAATTCCTAAATACTTGCAGCCAATAGAAATCGAAATTGAATTAATAAAAACATGTTTCCTAGCAGTAGCTTTTAAACCTTTGTTAAAAATGTATTCGCAATATCACAATATATTAATGAAAATACCTCAAAACGTTACTTTGCGAATGTTTTAAATAAATAGTTAAATTAAAAACTATACTGTTAAAATAATTTGATAATATATTGAATATATGTAACTTTTACTTTTTGCAATTAAATAATGATAAAGTGATAAATTTCTGAATATAATTGAATCCGAAATGTAAATATTTCGCCAAATTATAAACAAACGACTGAGCTAAAAATAAAAATTAAAAAAAGAAAAAAACTGGCGTTAATTTGCGATATTGAGATTAGATTTTATATCGTCAACAACAATTCACATAGTTAACATAAATTGCTGACGAATCGGAACAAAATCGACACGATTCCATGGTTTCAATACTACGAATAAAATTTTGTATACGAATAGCAATTAATTATTCTTATGCACAATAATGAATAGATATATTGGAATATAAATCAAATGAAGAAACTAGATATTCTGAGCTCTAGATATTCACACAATTGACTAATGTTCAGTTAAACATGAATCGTATCGCATGAAAACTGCAATCACAATCCGTGCAATCTGCTCGATATTCGCTACTAATATAATGGCTTACATAATTTTATATAAACTGTTTAACACAACATAACATATCAAATCGATCTCCAAATCACTAATGTTATTTACATATCAAATCGATACCAAATCACTATGTTATTTAAATATGAATCAAACGCAAAAACGCCGAACTTGAAACATACATACGCAACAAAAACGTACAACGCTTACCCTGGTCCGTCGTAGATAACTGAATGCCTCTCGTACCAATGCTGACGACGCAACGAATGACCGAATGCGTTCTTTCAATTTTTACTCAGCATGCATCACCTGATCAGTAACAACATTGACCGTTGGCGGCGTTAAATTTTTCAAAAGGGCGCGTATTTATGATATGCTGGATACAAAAGATGTAACAAATAATTTAGTTTGGTTTTATTATGTATTTATTGCATTTTTTTATTTGACAAACTGAAAATTTTGACGCTAAAACAATTGAAAATATTTTTAATATCAAATGATTTGGATCTTAATTAAAATGATACGTAAAAATTATTTTATAATTTTTGTGCAACTATAATTTGATTTATAATTTTATTAATTTGATATTAGTAAGGCTTAAGTTTAAATATAAGTATAATAAAGATTGTATACTGCAAGTTTTAGATTTATATAAAACAATATTATTAAATTTACAATAGA
Source organism: Ctenocephalides felis (assembly GCF_003426905.1). NCBI lineage: Eukaryota > Metazoa > Arthropoda > Insecta > Siphonaptera > Pulicidae > Ctenocephalides > Ctenocephalides felis. The sequence continues at coordinate 117,218,620 of NW_020538040.1, forward strand.
ACGTTAACTTTAAAAATAAATATGTTTCGGACTGTATTTAATCTTTATAAATGAATGTAAAAATAGAATGCGAACTTATGAATTGTCTTCTTCTTATGAAAGCAATTTATTATCAATTATGCAGAAGCAGAAGTTAACATTATGAATCATGCCTCATACAAAATATATAAATTACAATTTTTTATTTTTTTAAATGTTGTGTTATAATCGAGTATAATTAAAGTAAATTTTGAGTATAAATAATGAAAACGTATAAAACTAGGTGTGAATTGCACTTTAGCTTAATAATCAACACAGATAAAAAAAATCAAGCGGTTTATTTCGAAAATAAAAGTTTTTTACTAGAAACTAATGATTGCAATTTACAATTGATTTTTTTCTTATATGTATGCCCTAAAATCACAATATTCTAAATTTTAACAAATATTTATAATTCAACCAAATATAATTTTACTAAAATATTATCGCGATTCCCAAATAATCAAGTCTTTCAAACGGTTTTCAATTTTCAAAATCGATTCAGGATTATTTGCGATAACGTGAACAAAAAATATTGCACTTTTCTGCCAATTCCAAAGAAGAAATCATGGTTCTTTTTGGTTGAGTTTACCCGAATGGTTTTTAAGTTTTTGGATTAGGCAAAATTCGACTGAACACATAACAAAAGCGCTGAACATTATTTTAATTTTAATGCATTTTTTAAATTTAATGACTTAAAAAATAAAAATTATCAAAACCTTTTTTTTTACAAATAATTACGAAAAAACTGCGCGGCTGATATCCACTAAAACTATTCAGCACGATTCCCAACTAATATCTTTCTACCTTTTTTTTAATTTTCCTAACCGATTAAGTATTTTTGGCTAAAACGTAGACAAATTTGACACTCTCACTCCTCCTACAAAGAAACGGTTTGGCCGATCGCCGCGCAATCGGAACGCAAGTCCTATTGAGTTATATCAAATGGCATTTAAATTTATTTTTCGGTAGCCGCTTTCGTGAAAAAGTCGACGAAAGATCGAAACTTTTCCTAAAACATGCTTTTTCATAATTGGACCCAAAAGCTCCTGATTAAGACATCGAGAAAACATAAAATTTGCTAATCAGATTTTAGAAAAAAAAATAGTTGTGTTTGATACAATGTAGATATCGACACCAATGTAATAAATTTTAATTTCAACTAATTCAGTTAATTTAAATGTCAACATGCCATTTAAATGACCTGAATTATTTAATATCAACATTTACACGATATGATTATTTAAAGAAAAGATTAAATAGACATTATTATTATATTACTAATTAGATAAATATTTATCTTTACAAAAAATAATAACAAATATTATCATATAGATATAAACTATACATAGAGTTTTAAAACATATTTGAATTTCTTTAATTTCATGTTTAGTATTTCACTAAAATTATCTATATGAATCATTTTATGCATATCTGAAACACCGCACTCTATGAAATGTTTGTATAATTATGTGTACCATCTTTGGTATATAATCAGTGCACAAAGGTTTTGTGATTCATTTCGTTGGAAGATTCACTGACGTCAACGAACTTCACCAAGTAAGTTGATTGAATTCCGAGTGGCAAAATGGATTATATTTTAATGTTGTTGATAAATTATAATGTATCAAGAACTGTGCAACTTGTTAGATATTATAGATTGTTGCGCGTCATGTATGCAGCCGTTTCGAAAACCAATGAAGTCCAAAGTGCCACCAGCTCAACGAACGGATTTGTTGGAAGAATGTTGCAGTTGCCTGGAATTGAAAGTGCCTTGCAGCAGTCTCAAAATGTTTACGGATTTATAAAAGGTAAACTCTAAATATATATATATATATATATATATATATATATATTGAATCTAATTATTTCATAGTATCTTATTTTCAGCTTCTAGTTGTGTTTCTAGTGCATTATTAAAAGCTGAAAAAGTTACTAGTATAGTCATCGCGCCTTCACAAAATCAACATTCAACAAAAGCTATCACAGATAATGCAGACACGGCAATCATTGTCGCCAGTAACCAAACACATCTAAAATCAATAAAAGAATTCGGTAAATCCAAAGTACTGTCGCTCAAAGAGCTATCTTGGCGTAAAACCAATGAAGTGTTGTCATCTTCCTATGGTCTCAAGGCTTTGAAAGGCATCGACTACGCTTCAGGTATTTTGGAAGGAGTTTTGGACAGTTATCTGCCTCTATCTGAAAATGATTCTAAAGCTGATTATAAAATTCCGCCTGCAGAAGAAGACGGTTTGGCTCACGCTGTGCAAACTTTGGGGAAAATATGCAGACAGCTGGTACTGCGTGTGCACAACAAAGTTAACCTAGAGAAAAATGAATTGCACAACTACATGTCTTCACTTACGGTGTACGAAATCCTGTCTGAATACGTTGATCGTATCTACAAACGCAAGTCATATAAAAATCAATAATCAATAAATGAAATATCGCTTTGAAAGTTTTACTGTATTTTAAAACAATTTTTATATATTGTGCATTTTTAAATATAAACATTAATAAAATCTTTAAATTTTTCTAATGTATTACAATGCCTGATAAATAAAATTTTAAGATTTATCAATTTGTTTAGGTTTCATTTTATCAATATGATCGTATCATTAAAAAAATAATTTATTAACTTTCCCGTAGGCCAAGTTACAGTAATTGCATGAAAATCGAAAATAATTTTTTTTGTATATTCAAAGAACATTAGATTTCTATTAATAAACAGACGTGCTGCTTCGTCCGATTTTAATAATTCAAAAAACATTTTACTTGTATTGACAAGATAAAAAACTGATTAACATTTAGAAAGGCAGGTCTAGCGGTTTCGAAAATCTAGTAAAAAAAAGTAAGAAAAATACTATTTTGAGGTCAAATATTATTGTTGGACATATGCACATCAAATTACCAATTATTTTATGAAGATTTTAATAATGTGTAACAATTTTGTTCACATTTCTTATGGGTTTTGTAACATCGTCTGTCCGTCAGACGGCGACGCGGCGCTTAGTCGCTTCGATATTACGTCTCTATGCTGCTAAAGAAGTGCGATTGCTTTGTAATAAAGTTCAAAATTTCCAAAATATTTCGAACTGAAAAAAGCATTTTTTTCAAGTTTTTTTTCTAAAAAAGTAGTTTTTTTTTCAAAAATATAAAATTTCTCAAAAATCTATTTTTTTTTCAAAGTTTATGCATATTTACTCTTTTTTCAAAAATTTAATTTTAGGTACGGAAAGTTCCAGCAATTTGCCTTAAGGCACGAGGCCATACATCACTAGTTTATTTGTTAAATTTGCATTGTTTTTACGCAAAGTTAATTATTTTTTTATATAACACTTGTTTACATTATATTAATTGTTACAGAACGGCACCAATTTAAAATCTACTAGCAACTCGGTGCGGCATTCTGGTGAACTTGATATTATTGTGTATGTATGCAATGTTGTGCATGTAAACCTATGTTATGCAATTAGCTTGATACGAATTTGTGGACATTGAAGAACATACATCAACGTTCTATAAATTTATTTTCTGTAATATTAAAGCTAATTGCAATAGACATAGCACGTTGATTTCAGAATCGATATAAATAATTAGCGTCGTGACAGTTTTTTAGTTTCTACAAAAACACAATGCACAATACAAATTTACCTCTATTTAACCTCTTCTACTCGCGGGCCGCATTTATTAAATTCCCGTAGGGTAGTTATAGTAATGCGACGAAAATCGAAAATGAAAATTTTTCCATATCTTCACGTTTTGAAGTTTTCTGAATATTTTGACATACCTCAGAAAAACTGGATGTTTGTGTGTGTGTGCGTGTTTTGTATGTCCGTATTTTTTCGTTCGTGTTTTCTGGCGCACGGATCAACCGATTTGAATGGTCCAAAAAACAGTTTTTGGCACAGGCAGGTCTAGTCGTTACGGAGATACGGAGCAAAGAGTGCAGAAAATACAAATCGGAGAGAGAACGGAGTGTCCGATTTGAATGATCTAAAAAGCATTCGGTTTCTAATGATTTAGAGGTGCAGTCATTTCGAAGATACTGAGCTCAATGTGCAAAAAATTGCAGTTTTTGAGAGAACTAAGTGTCCGATCTAAATGATTTAAAGAACTTTCTCTACTTTTTTAACAAAACAATTACTTTTGAAGAAAAAATTGTTCCAAATTTTTTTTTCAAACAATTTTTTCTTTTTGTGCATCGAAAATATTTCAGATTTTAATTTCAATTTTGACTAAAGTTCTAATATACTTTAAACCAGTGATTCCCATAGTGGTCCACATGGACCCCCAGGGGTCCGTGGCAACTTTCAAGGGGTCCACGGCGGTAAAAACAAAATTTGGGGGTCCACGGCAGTGGATTACAATGCACCATTACGTGGATTACGTTAAACGATAATATAATTAGTGCAGTAAACGGAGCGTTTTAGGTCTGAATTTTTTTACTGTGCTCCGAATTGAATGAAATTTTGGAATTAGGTTCATCTTACCCTCAAGTTTAAAAGTGAAAACAATTCGGGTTGCGCCATCACCCCCCGGGGGGATAACACCCCTTCTCATTTGTGTAATTACATTTTTTCAAAATAACATCGGAAATCGATAGAAGAACTAATTATAAGAAAAAATGTCTCCTATAGTTTTTCAAAAAAACTAATACTTTTCAAGTTACTGGCCACTAAAGATTCATATATATTTGGCGTTTTTCTTCGTTTTTTTTGCAAATATCTCCTAAAATATACATTTTAACGAAAATCATGTAATGAACAAAATAATGTCAATAAAAATCTTAATAAATCGGTATTACATGAAGTGTTCTAGAAAAAATATGAAGCAAGATTTGAAAGAGCAAATTTGTTTTTTATTTCGTTCAAGATTTAATTGTTGTATTTAAAGCCATCTAGTGTCGAGGTTTTACATTTTATGCATTTCAGTTAAATTGGGTTTTATAGTGCTCAATATAAGCTTTAAAATGAGTGCTGTTACAAGTTTTTTGCATGTAAAATGAGTGAGTTATCATGCAAATAAGAAGCATATACGAAGTTTTTTTCTTTTAAATCATATGGTTTAATGAGCGCTAATTCCACCAGAATTAAAGTAATTCACATTCCATCTAAAATTTACTTCATTATAGACATCTTGATGGATTCTAGCAGATTCACTACTTTAGTACAAACTATTTTCAGAAAACTCACGATTTTATAAAAACTTTTTTTCTAATTTGCGCGGCCGCGCAGTCTTTAAACATTCATAACTATGTCAATTTTTTTGTGAAAGAAAAATAATAAAAAACAATAATTAGCCAGAAAGATCCCTTTGATTTTGATCTATAAGCTTTTATACGTGTCTTTTATTATTTTTGAGATATAATGAAAATAATTTCGATTTTTAAAAATATTGGAAAAATTTTTTTTTATAAAATCGTGAGTTTTCTGAGTACTAGTTTGTACTAAAGTAGTAAATCTGATAGAATCCATCAAGATGTCTATAATGAAGTGAATTCTAGATGGAATGTGAAATACTTTAATTCTGGCGGAAATCGCGCTCATTAAACCACATGATTTAAAAGAAAAAAACTTCGTATATGCTTCTTATTTGCATGATAGCTCACTCATTTTACACGCAAAAGACTTGTAACAGCACTCATTTTGAAGCTTATATTAAGCACTATAAAACCCAATTTCACTGAAATGCATAAAATGTAAAACCTCGACACTAGATGGCTTTAAATACAACAATTAAATCTTGAACGAAATAAAAAACGACTTTGCTCTTTCAAATCTTGCTTAATATCTTTCCTAGAACACTTTATGTAATACCGATTTATTAAGATTTTTATTGACATTATTTTGTTCATTACATGATTTTTGTTAAAATGTATATTTTAGAAGATATTTGCAAAAAAACGAAGAAAAACGCCAAAAATATATGAATCTTTAGTGGCCAGTAACTTGAAAAGTATTAGTTTTTTTGAAAAACTATAAAAGACATTTTTTTCTTATAATTAGTTCTTCTATCGATTTCCGATGCTATTTTGAAAAAATGTAATTACACAATTGAGAAGAGGTGTCATCCCCCCAGGGGGGTGATGGCGCAACCCGAATTGTTTTCACTTTTGAACTTGAGGGTCAGATGAACCTAATTCCAAAATTTCATTCAATTCGGAGCACAGTAAAAAAATTCAGAGGTTATACCCTTTTTTCCTCTCCGTTTACTGCACTAAATATATAGATTTACAAAAAAACTTTAAATATAGTTGGCAATATTTAGAAATGATTCAAAAAGTAAATAAAAAATTACATATTTATATAAAGTGTGTAAGCTGTAGCATGTAGGCATTCGAGATGTGGTTAAACTATATGCTGGCTGTTGAAAAGCTTAATTTTGGTAAGATTTTTGCCCTTAGAATTTATAAATACCAAATATTGAGTTTTAAATGGCAATTTAACGAAGTGCGATATAGATACCACTTATTTGAATTACAGATATAGTTTATTTCTAGGTTGGTTATTGATGAAAGTTGCTTATATGAAATGTTTACTGACAAATGTTTTAGGTTTGTTAGTGCTTAATGATGTTTCTGATTATTATAGCAGTTCTACCGTCAGTTGTTCCACGTGGATTAATGTTGTAACTGGTTGCATGGCATTGTGTCTTAAGGCAAATTACTGGAACTTCCCGTACCGTGAATTAAATTATTTAAAAAACCTTGAAATTTTTTTGAAAACATTAAAAAAAAGATTTTTGAGAATTTTAAATTTTTTTTGAAAACATTAAAAAAAAGATTTTTGAGAATTTTAAAATTTCTGAAAAAAATTGACTTTTTTGAAAAATTTGATTTTTTTTTATATTTCGGAATTTTTTTATATGTACTGTTAATTTTTCTGAAAATTTTGAACTTTTTTTGAAAGCAATCGTGCTGCGTCGCTGTTTTAGAGATAAAATATCGAAGCGCGTAAACGCCGCATCGCAGTCTAACGGATCAACATTGATACGGAACCCATAAAAATGCCAACAAAATTCATACTTATTATTAAAACCTCTATAAAATATCTGATAATTTCATATGTATTTGTCTAATGATCATTTTTTACCGCCAAATGGCATTTTTTTACTTTCTTCACTCGATCTCTGAAACCGCTAGACCTGCCTTCGCAAAAATTATTATACTATATATAAAAATACTCATTTTCGATTTTTTTGCGATTACTATAACTTACCCTACGGAGAGTTAAAAATCAAATTTGTTTAATTTAAAAAAGTCTAAGTTAGTAAAGCGTATTTTATAATATAACATATGATCAATTTGATGATGTATTAAAAATAATTATGAAGCCGCAATTTATTACTTAAGTTTTGAAACTAAACTCATTAATATATTTATCTTAGCAAAGTCCATTTTAAATTCATTTTATTGCTCGATATATTAAGTTGAGCAGAGGACGATCTGTTAATAGTATCACAAATAACAAATATATGTTACGTAGTAAAAAGATACTATTTAAAAATACAATAACAAACAGTTTGTTCAAAAATATATTTTCAGATTACAATACGGACTATTAGTAAAATTTCTAACTCGAATATATAACTTGAAAAAATTACTATTGGCTTGTTTGTTTTCTTTTTTTTTAATTTTATGAAATTAAATTCGCCTTTGGAATCTTGTATTCAGCAATTTTCTCATTCATAACGTTTTACAAGAGATAAAAAACACATTGATTCACATAATTAATTTGATAAGTAGTTGTAATTTAATTTTAATTAAGAAAAAACAATATTTAATTAGGAAAATTTTAATTAAAAATTAAACCTATACTTTTCGAAAATCCGGGACAAATATTGATTTTGAAAAAACCCGGATCAAAAGATGAAACCTCGGAACTGTCCCGGATAACCCATAATATAGGGGGTCCATGACAAAACGAAAAATATCGCAAGGGGTCCACGGCACAAACAAGTTTGGGAACCTATGCTTTAAACAAATAATTTTAACTTTGCAATTCAGTATATATAATTTCTATAAATAGACAATGTTACAGTATTTATAATAATCTATTTGAAAACATTTAATATTACTCGAACATTTTATTACGGTACGGAAAGTTTCAGCAATTTGCCTTAACGCACGATGCCATAGACTACTAAATTTTTAAATTTTATAGCGAGCCGCTCTTATTAACTATCGGTACGGGTAGGACATATGAATACGTCATCGTCAATACATTCTTCATTTTCTGGAACTGCGTAAACAAACTGATTTTGTATTTACTATTATCTACTATATTTCCATAGTGCATAAAAAGTAAAAACGTTTGCACATGCTATTTAGTCTATTTAATTTGTTCGGGCGCGGCTTACGAACGTGAATTAGCACTCTCTGGCTTGTGGGCACGCTCTCAACTTCAGCCAAACCCAACTGCGTGCACCATGATGTTAAATTTCCACTTGACTTTATAGATCACAAAAATAATCTCAAGTGAATATGAAAATTAATATGAAAATATCATATTAAAAAATACTTTTAAGTCAATACTTCAAATAAGATACGTTGAAATAAGATAACTGCTCGATTGCTATTCAAAAAGAAACAAGCCATATATTAACACTTTCGACTCGAGAGTCGGACTGCCAGTCGGTACGCTGCGCTCGGAATATTATAGTGCTATACATATCTCTCAACTCGGAATTTTTTTTGGTATCGGATTTTTTCAAAATTTGGTTATATTGCTTTTAAATATAGTTATTATAATAATAAAATAGAAAACTTTGAAAATTTAAAAAAAAATGCACTCAAAACCATGCTATATTATTTAAAAAATCATTTCTTCACAGATCTTTATTAGAATTATGGGGATCATGAGCTAATAAATTAATTTTGTTATATATTTATTTATAAAATTAATAAATCAATCAATAAATGAATGTAATAGTAAATTAATTTTTAAAAAATAAAAAAAAAATAAATGTAAGTTTAGATTTCGACGAGTCGGCATCCGAGCGCAACGGTAAAATGACTATGCCGCCGGAGTCGGCATCCGAGTCGAAAGGGTTAATATTCAGTTCACCGGCAGAGCTCTTGTCGAGTAAACATCTACATTGCAGAGCATTACGTAATAGTGATTCATTTATATTCAAGTGATAGACAATTATTTTATCATGATTTAATAGTTGTTCTAGTATATATTTTTAAAATTTATAGTGTTTAATTTTTTTTACAATTATTTTGTAAATAGTTTTTTTTGTTTTAATAGTTTAATCTTGGATAAACCTACCTGTGCCCCTTAGGGTCCTAATATAAAAAATTTGTCAAACATTCCTGTTGTCGAATCGAACAACATATTAAATGACGGTTCGATGACAAATGCGGAATATGCAGTGCTTCAGTTACAAAATAATCAAACACAAATAACCCAAACAAATAATATTTAGTCAGCACTTTTGACATCTTCGATGAATACAAATTCAAATTTAAATCCCTGGCAAGTTGTGACATGTGTAAAAAGAAAATGCCAAAAAATATAAGTGAGAATACATTAAAACTTAATAATAGATTTAGCGCAATAAAAAATGAAGTTTCTAATTCTAGCTCTCAGCCTTTCATTATTAATAAAGCATTGGTACCACCGCCCATTTTTATTTATGGAGTGAATAATTTTAGAGGAATGATTGATGATTTTAACAACGTAATTGATAAAAATAAATATTTAACAAAAATTCTGGATAATAACATAAATAAAATTAAAATCGAATTTAAACGACACTCCTGATTCTGAAGAATATTCTTTAATTCAATTTTTAAATGAATTTAACACTTTCGGGACGGCACCGATTTAAAAACAATCTACTTTACCGGCCGTAAACTTGATTTCATTGTGTACGATATGCAATTTCTTTGATAAAAAATTGTGGTCATTGAAGGACATACATTTATAGTATTAATTTATTTTTGATCATTTTATAAAGAATGGTGACGTTCAAAATAATTTTCAAAATGCATAGCTGGTTGATTTTGACATTTTTTACAATAAAATGTTGTTTGCCGCCTTCCTCCAGGTGCTTTTCTGTCAGAACAGAGAATACAATCTCTTTTTCTTTCTCTCGCATTTAGAACATGCCACTGATTAGTCAGTATAATTGTTCATTATTTTGCTGCCATAATGGTTTATTTTTTCTATTATATTGTCTAATAATTCATTTCATATAAAGTAAAATAATCTATTGGATGTTTTATATTGCTTGGTATTTGTAGTCGGGGTGTTTGTTGATGTATGTCAAACTCGCTTATTGAAGGAGAATCGGCATATTCGCTAATGTCTTTCCGCTCTTCATTTAATTTGTCGAACTTCTTTTTTTTGTTGGTTGGATAATATCATCATTACATTCATCACTATCTTCTGTGCGAATAGTAATTTCGTAAAATTTGTCTGTATGAATGTCTATTTGAAATTCATCTTCATTCTCAGCTTAATTCACAAAATTTACTAGTCGTTTTGCCATATTTAAAAGCGCTCGGTCGTTTCAAATATTAAAAAAGACTACATAGCAAAAAAAGGCTAAAAATACTACTAAAATAACTTAAAATTATTTTCAAAATACAACACTGCTTTTCACTGCTATATGTAATTTACTACTTACTTATTGATTTAGAAACATTTAGTCTCAAGAGTTCTTTTATATATCATTTTCCTGATCATTCCTATTGTATTAACATATTATTAATTTCCATTTTTACAATTATGTATCCATGTCCCTTGTGAAATTGTTCTTTTCATTTACTATGTGCTTTGTTTCTATATTATTCCTTTCGATTATAGTTCATAATTTACTATCTACCGACACATTTATGCCTCTATGTACCAACTATGTTACTAATTTGTGTTTGACGATTTATATGATTTTTTTTGACGGTAGATACCTTAGTCTTATAGATCATACTAAAATATCACGGTCCTACGACAAAATTAGACCCTTGATCGACGTTTTCGCAAAAACACTAGAACCGATTTCTGAAATTTAAATGCCATTTGATATATCTCAATGAGGACTATCGATTGTCATTTGTAATTTGGGAAAAAGTGTTAAACTTTTTGTCCACATTAAGCTCTGACTACCGAATCGATTTTAAAAAATAAACAATTGTTCGAAAGATATTAGTTGGGAATGATACTGATTAGTTTTAGGTAAAAATCTAACGAGCCGTTTTTTTGTAATTAACTGTTGAAAAAAAAGCCGATTTTTATGGAAATTTTTGGCGATATATATCATGGTCTTATAGAACTTACTGAAATATCACGGCCTTACGACAAGTAGTTTAATTTTAAAAAATCATCAAAGTTTGAGAAATTGAATTGTTTTTTTTTTGACGTTTGTTAAAATTAAAATTAGACGATTTACTTGGTATAACGATAAAGTACTTGGTCTTAATGAATATACTAAACCATTAAAGACCTACGGAAACTGGTTCTATTATAAAAATTATTGATTTTTTAAAATTTGCTTTTAGAAAATATTTCAAGTTAACGTGCTTGTTCGTTTTCAATTATGTGTAATAGATTCACTCGAAATACTTTTAATTACTCATAAGTTAATTTATTTTTTATTGGTTAAGTCGATTATTTACACATATCGGGAAGTTTATGTAACTTGCCTCAAGGCAAATTACCAATACCAGCTAGTTAATTTTAAAGATTTTACTTTATAAATAGTTTTATTCTTAAATAGAATTAATTCAATAACGTTAAGCTCAGTTTTTTTCGAATTTCTATCATAGTATTTTTTGGATAGGTGTTTATTTAGGATGAGGTTTTCTCGGGCGTTTTGGCTTGCGGATTGAATTCTATGTTTAAGTTCTTTGGCATAATCGTCATTTGGTGATCAGGAGGTTTGTGGAGAGAAGATACAATTTCAAGTTTATGTCCAAAAATAAGTCTGAATGGACTAAAACCAGTGGTTGAATGTGGAGTGGTGTTGTAAGTAAAAATGACATAAGGCAGCCAATTATCCCAATCCGACTGATCGGGTTTGACAAAGTTTTTTATATATTCGATTAACGTACGATGAGATCGTTCTAATGCGCCATTAGATTGCGGATGGTACACAGTGGTTTAAATCTTAGAAATTTTAAATATCTTACAAGTACTTTTGAGCCAAACACTAAGGAAGTTAGTGCCCAAACAAATCCTGAAATGTTAGTATATATTTGTTAAACCTAGAAGTCTCCGTTAATGGTCTTACTATTCTTTGAATGGCTTGGAGGTAGTATCTGTAATAATCATGTAATGTTTATTCAAGTGATAAATTTTATTGTGTTGACAAAAGTCACAATCTATTATATGAAAATGAATCGCAAAATGTGTTGGTAAGCGCATAACTCAACAACGCCTGGACCAATTTGTCCAATTATTTTTTTAAAATGTTGGTTGAAGTCCAAGGATGGTTCTTACGGCGAGAAAAAATCGAATAATTGCCGGGAAAACCCAAAAAATTGCCTTTTTCTTTTTCTCATACAAACGTTTTCTAACTAAAACGAAGAATCAATGTGAACTTCAATTTTAATTTTTATAATGCGTAAATAAATAAGGTGAATTTGAGAATTTACAAAGGTAAACTGGTAGACAGGGAAATTGGAGGATATGTAAAATGGTAGAGAGGAGTACTGGTAGATAGACGAATATGTAGGCAATTAAACAGGTTGACAGGTTGGTAGACATGAATAACGGGATGACAAGTAAATTTATAGGCCGGTACAATGGTAGATCGATAAACAAGTTGATAGGTAAATTAGTAGACACATTGTTAAACAGGTAAATTGTACAACATGTATATTATTGAAAAGGTTAATTGGTAGATATTTAGAACGGGATGACAGGTAAATTGGAAAGCAGGTAAATTGATTGACAGGTAAAATGGTGTGTTGATAAACAGGTCGATAGGTAAATAGGTTGACAGGTAAATTGGTAAGCCGGTGAAAGATTGATTAAAAAGTTGATAGGTAAAGTAGGCAGATTATTGAAAAGATAATAGTAACGTTAAACTAAATGTAACAAATACACATGTTTGTCCAACTTTTAATTTAAACTAAATCACGGCAAAGCGTGAACGGGTACAGCTACTTTTTAATAAATTTGCAAAAATCGCGCTGAAGTTTAGGCCAGTTATATTTAACGAGAATTCTTTTTAAAGTACGTTTAAAACCTTGATGCCTACCAAGTGACTTAGTGTGATATTCATTAAATAATTCAAATTTGTCGTCAGCTGTCAATATATGTTCACGATACAATTGTAAATAAAAATGTTAATGACATGATTTTTAAAAATATATCGTAGCATGGAACGTACTTCTGTCCAATATAAGTTGTTAGTCTCGTTAACAAGAATTGGTAGTGATAATTTCTTTACATTCAGTAGTAAGCACAAGTCTAAGTTAGTAATAGTGGTGAATAGGATCTCTAAATTAGTCAAATCGTTTTTAGTATTTCTTGTAATCAAATAAAATATAAAAATATATTTATCTTTAACATATGATATTTCCTACCCCAATTAATTCGTTTGTTCTATTATATTTACTTTGAATTTTTTTAAAATAAAAAATGGGAGCTTAGGAAATTTTTTGGGGTTTCGAAGCAAATGGAGCATTTGCCAGAAATAAAATTATCGCTTCCATCAATTATATTATAATTTGTGATTGTTCGAGAAAAAGGTGTTTTTCTAAAATTATTAATATCATCAGTAAATACATTATAAATACCACACAACGCGTAGCGTTAGTATTGAAACTCCCTTTTTTGTAAACGATTTCATAATTAAATTTAATTAAGTTTAGTTCGCCAACGCATTAAACGCGAGCTTGGATCTTTTAAATTAAACAGCCATGTGAGAGGCACATGGTGAGTAACGATTATAAACTTTACGCTAAAAATATAAAGTCTAAAGTGGCGTACAGCCCATACAATTGCAAGTAACCCTTTTTCAATAGTAGAATGAATTTAATTCAGCCTTATTTAAGGTTCGACTGGCATTTGCGACGAGAAAATCCTTTCCAGTCTCACCCTCACATAGAATAGCACCTAAAGCTTTGCCTGAAGCATCGGTAGTAAAATTGAAATATTCTTCGAAGTTTGGACAAATGAGAATTGGTGCAGTAACTTAAACAGATTTTCAAAAGCAAGTTGTTCTTGCGAGGTGCAATTAAACGTATCATATATTTTAATAAATTATTAAGGATTTTGGAAGTTTTAGAAAAGTTGTTAATTAAACGCTTATAGTAACCTACAAGTTCTAGGAAGGATTTAATATCTTCAGAATTTTTTGGAATAGGAAAATTTACAACTACGACTATTTTGGAGAGGTCAGGTTGTATTTCGTCGAAAGTGATTATATGTCCTAAATAGTTTACTTCCTTACAGTAAAAATTGCATTTGTTTGGCTGCAACCGTAAGTTATTTTGTCAAAGTCTTTCCAAAATTGCACAAAGTCTATCGTCATGATCTTTTAAAGTATTTGAATATATTACAATGTCATAAAGATAAACAAAACATTTTTACTTTGTAGCCAGGTTAATACAGAGTACATTAAGCGTTGAAACGTAGCCGGTGCATTTTTCAAACCGTACGGAATACGTTTGAATTCGAAACCGCTAGAAGATGTGGAAAAGTCTAATTTAGAAATATTTATATTTACATTACCGCGAAACTTTTTCAAAAAATCTATGCCTAGTATGCCATCTCCCTTTATTAGAAGATCATCTCTTACTATTTGTAAAGTATAACTAACTACCTTATTACCTAACTTAAATCTTGAATCTGCCTTACCGATGGTGTTTATTGATATTGATTGATGTAATATATCAACATTGTCTGCTAAAGTCTTAATCTTTACTAAACTAACTTTGGCCCCTGTATCTACTAATATTTTTTTTTACTTGGATTTGTATCTAATCTATATAAATTATTAAAAGCTAAATTATTGTGATTATTTAAACAAGAAAGCTGGGTTTCTCCCAACTCACTTGCCTTGCTAACTTGAGCTGTGCTACAGCCAGGAGTTTCCCTATCTACAGAATTTACTTTTAGTTTAATTCGTTCATTGAATGCTCGCTTGCGGCAATCTTTAATTACATGACTTTTATTTTTGCATTAAGCATAAGCGCATATTGGAATTTCAATTTTAAGTGTTTTAAAATGACATTTAAATGGTTTAAAATATTTACTATAAGAAGAGTTCGAATTCATTAATGTTTCTACTTTAATAGCTATAGTTTTTGCTTGTTGTAAAGTAGAAGGCTGCCTAGCCTTAATTAAATATTTTAATTTAGGATTCAAACACTCTTAAAAATTGAGGAGGGCCTGATCATTTGAAGGACCTGAAATTGTTGAGTTTGTGAAAGGTTTATTATTTTTTCTAATAGTAGCTTCAGTGAACTCAGTCAAAAGCTGTTCTAATCGACATGCAAAACAATTTACGTTTTTGTTATGTCCTTGTCTACATTTATTAAAGTCAGTTTGTAAAGATAAAATAAATCTTTGATCCAAATATAAATTATCTAACGCTTTTCAATTCATCAAAAGTTTCGAAAGATTTGTATTGTATAGCCTGCATGGCTTTGCCCTCGATTTTAATATGTACAATGTGGTCGACAAATGCACTTTGAAAGTTTGCACGTAATTGATCAAAAGCGAAATTACACTTGCAAATGAAAAGACTGCATTTATCTTGGCTAGAGCCATCAAATGAACTAATCATTTCTTTAACTTCCTTGAGCTTTGAAGCCATGGCTGATAAGGGTATTGAGGTAGATGGAATGGAAAAATTCGAAGAAAATTCTATTTTTCGAATAGAAAAAATTGGTAAAATATTAACCCTATTCAAAACTGAGTCTACTAGTAAAGTGATTGGTTACCTGATTTTGAGACTTATCGTAGAATAATATTTAAAAATGGACTCGCAGAATAATTTTCAGAAATTGACTCGTTGAATCTGCAAACGATTCTCTGATTTCAGATTCACTCGAAGCTCTGCTGGTTCACTTTGTTGTACATTCAATATATTAGCCTACACATTCAAGATGAGATTAGTTTACAATTGAAATTTTTATATTAGTGAAATGAAGATATAAAATATAATAATAATAAGAAAATAATTATGAATAGTGTGGTTAATTGGAATTGAATAATTATTTAGTAGATATAGCGTAATAAAATAGTAAAATATAGTATAATAACTTAGTAAAATATAGTAATTTTACACTATATCATAATCAAGTTCTATAAATTTTTAGTTATGGTATAATAGTAGTATAAACTTTGAAAATGAAAAATAATGAAAATTAAAATATAGTAGAAATAGAATTTGTTTTTGAATATGGTAAATATATTGATATTGAATATAGTAAATATCAAGAATGCGGTTGTAAAATGTGTGATCAAATAGGATATAATAAATAGAAATACTAATAAGTAAGAAATAGTAGATTTAGTAATTATGACATTTTCACACACAAAACACAGCTACAGTCCAGATTTAGAAAACAAGATACGGAAATACTTAAAATAGTATTATATAATAAAATATAGTTCAATAATAAAGAATATAATTGCAATTAGTATGATTAATTTGGAAATAGTAGAAAGAGAAATTTGAAATAAAATATATAAGCTGTAGTAGTATCACACACTAGTTACAATCAATTTTTTCTAGTTAAATATTATTTAATATAGAAAGTTTGATATAAAAATAGTAAACATGTGAGAATTTATAATATGATGAAGTATAGATATAGAAAGAAATAGTAATGTCTAAAATTTGGTAATGATTGTATAATAACTCTAATGAAATATGTATATAATACTGTCCCGCAATGGCGATCAGAAATGCGGTCGTTTAGTGTGTTATGCCGTAATGGCGGAATTCGCGCCAAAATAACTGCGTTGATGTCAGCGGCTTGTGTCCGATCCTTCCGCTACAATGTACTTTCCTTGCCAGGCCCTGTGTTCTACTAAAGTACAAATCGTTTACTTTTAAAAATTCTTCACATTTTGCAAAAATTAGTATCGTTTTTTCTGGTATTTGTCAAAATTACTTTGACTTTTGATATTACGTTTTCCCAAAAACGCCTGAACTGATTTCAGAAATTTAAAAGCCATCTAATGTATCTCAATGAGGACTGTCGTTTGTCAGAACGGGAATATAATTCAGAAAATGTTTTGGTAACACATTATTCACATTAAACCAATAAGTACTTTTACAGCACAGCTTTTGAAATAAATAGGATGTGTCCAAAATGAATACAAAACGCAGTGAGCAAACAAATGGTCAGTTAAGAATTAAATATAAACTTTATATGAAATCAAAATAAGCATTCTTATTAACATTTAAATATAAATATATATATATATATATATATATATATACATATATATATATATATATATATTCAATAATAATTAAATTTCAAAATTAAAAGAATAACAACACTATCTAACACTGAACATAATCTGTTTCAACTTGTCAAAACCATTTGACATATGAGTAGTATTCATCTGTCATTTGAATAATATTGTGTGGGAAGCCATTTTGAATCAAGTGCTGTTTACCAAAAATTTTCAAATTAAAAATGTAAATTTCTATGCGGATCTGAAATAATTTCTCACCTTTTGGACATATATACATACTCATATATACAAATGTATACCCAAAGTACAAAACATCACATATACAACATTTAAACTTTATATTTAAATTATAACACCTTGATGATGAGACAAACCTAGTCTCGAAACGATTGTGAAAATTATTATTTAATAAATTAGTGCAAAAAGAGTGTTGTTTGTTCATATTTTCAAAATAATATCTATTATCCACTCAGAATACATTTGTTATATATATATATATATATATATATATATATATATATATATATATATATATATATATATATATATATATATATATATATGATAAAATTGTTCTTGGGCATCCAACCAGTGTTTAAAAACAGTTTTATAGAAAGAAAATGTTTTTATTCAGAAAACATACGTTTCGGGTCTTGATTTGACCAATCTTCAGTGCTACTATTAAATATTTCAGGGTTACAATTTAAAACAATATAAAAAATATATAATTACAGACAAAAATAAATAAAAACGAGTAAAAATGCATAAATCTATTTAATTTAATAAATTTGTTTTATAACTAATATATAATGTGAAAGTATATATGAAAAGTATATATAAAAAACAAATGTAAAGAAACTCACCATACAAATAAATTTGAAAAAAAAAAACACAAAAACACACAAAATTGCTTGAATAAATTATGCAACAACAAATTGATAAAACGTCGAGTTATGATAAATTTTAAATAATTGTAAAATTATAATAAACATAAAAATAAATAATATATTTCATTATGAAAAAGCTTATTCCAAAAGAACATGTTGTCAGCTTGGAGTTTGTGTAACATGTAAAATGTGTGCGTACGTGTTTGCGCAATATTGTAAAAACTGTATGGTCATTGGATAAGAGAACGGGATAAAGAGATTTTTTTATAATCTCGAGCGCGGCGGAGTTAATTTCATCATCATTTTTGAGGGAAGCATTGCAGTTAGAGTTATTTTCGATGATTAAACGGAAATGATAAAATGCTAAATCCTGAATTTAAATCGATGAAAAAAGTTCACTAGAGTTTCATAGATGTTGACATTGTTTAGTGAAATGATTATTATTGTATTAATCGTAAATAATATATTACTTTTAAACAGCATTTGTAAAAGCTCATTTTTCTGTTTTCTGTAGAGAAAGCATTTCCAAAAAATCTGATATATTCTGCACAAATGAGTCCTAAGAACGTGTGTGAGGATCTAATTCTTTTAACCATAGCTAAATCTTCTCTGCTCGTGTTTAATTTGCTAAACAATGTGACTTGGGAATTACACAGTTTAACAGAATAAACTCTAGAACTCCATTCTAAGTCGTATCTAATTAATCATCTTATATTTTTTGTTGTTGGGGCTTTTTTTATAGGACTATCGCAATGCCCGCTTTTCCCTTGCTAGTTTGTCTGCACGTTCACTATTCACAATTGCCAAGCAAATTTAGATATCAAAGCACTATTAAAAAGGACTTTTTGTATATGTAATATGCTATATATCTACAATTTTCTTATTGTTTTGGTTTATTCAGTGTTATGAGCGCCGATTTGCAATATGTAAAAAATAGTGACTTCCCGATATCTTCATTTGTATCAGAAACAAAATTCAAACAAAGTAATTTGAATTGTGATTGGTTATCTCTGCAAAGGACAAAAAACGCGCAATCGACTTTAATTTCCTATTTGGTCTCACCTGTGTATATAATTCTAAAATATTTTAACCCATTTTCAAATTGTAGGTTATTTATGTGAATTTTAGCACACTGTGCATTATGAAGTTCCTGACAACAAAAAATATAATCCTTGGAAGATAAGTACTTTTGTGGATACAGAAAAAGCAAAGATTTACTATTTGTATAATTCAAATCTACTCGATTTGATGTAGTAGATGGCAGTAATCTAAGGTGCGGGTTTATTATTCAATACAACATCCTAATATGCAGTTCTGCTAAATTCTCTAACTGATTTAGAAAGAGGTGATTATAGCTCCCAGGCTTTATCTCAAAGCTACATATTGAAATTTGTCCAAAATGTACTAATTTTTATGAGATAATCCCTAATCAATATGACATCCAAAATCTATTTTTGTTATGTTCATACTATTTAACTTGCCTCTCAAAATACTGTGATCAACACAATCATATGTCTTAAAGATGTCGGCTGCTATTAATAAATAGTATCTATTTTGAGTTTGAGATATGGATAACATTCGATATTTATATCAGTATATCAATTGTGCGAAGTTTGGGCCTAATCAATCTGGCAATCATTTATTAACAATCTATTTTCTAAATACCGTTCAAGTGTTCTTTTTATAAACTTTTAAATAATTTATTCATGTACAATAAAACAGCGATATGTCGGTATGATTCTACCCGTCTTGGATCTTTCTGTAGTTTCAAGATATGTATAATCATTGTTTTTTCAATCATTACGTCTTCAGTATGTGGCTAACATTGATTTTTTTTATTAATTATTATATAAATTTCTTTAATTTGAAAAATCGGACTTAATTATGTCATATATTCAAATTCCTATTGACAATTGGCGTACTTCAAATGTTGGTTTACGTGTATGACATATTTGGTTTGACAAATTTTGGTTTACGTGTATGACATATTTGGTTTGACAAAATTTTTAATTTTTCAATTGGAGTTCAATCGTGGAGCCTGTAAGTAAGTAAGCGTATTGCAAATTAGCATTTTAATAACAGTCTGATAAATATCCAGAGAATTACGAAGAGGCCAATAGAAAGTTTAAAAAAATCGCAGAAGTTTATGAAGTATTATCAGATGATAAGAAGCGTCGTGTATATGATCACTATGGCAAAGAAGATCCCGCAGAGGATATGACGAAGTTATTGATATGCACTTTTGTTTTCCCTTTGCGTTTCGTGATCCAGAAGAATCAGAAAATGTGTTCCGTGAATTCGTTGGAAGATCTACTTTCAGCTATATCCTAACTGGTATGATATCATTTGGATTCCGAATGTCCAACTTTGGATATGATAAGATGTTTATGATGCCAGATAAATTTCAAGAATGGATAATAGGTGTAAAATAAAGGGTTCTGTGAAGAGAACTAGCACATCTACAAAATGTATAAATGGTAAGAAACTCACAACTAAGAAGATGGTAAAAAATGTAAGGGAAACTGTGATGCTTTACAAAAATTCACATCCTCACATCAAAGACTGTAAATTGCGTTCCACAAACTATTAGCAACATTTAAATATATTATATTTAGAACAATATAAATTTAGAATACATCATTTAGAGTTGCTGGAACTTCCCATACCAAAAATTAATTTGTTTTAAAAAGATAGATAAAATTTTTTATCACATTGAAAAAATTGGATTTTTGAGAAATTTTAAATTTTTGACAAAAAAATTAATTTTTGGAAAAAAAAACTCATAGCAAAAAATGTTTTTTTTTTAACTTCCCGTAAGGTATGTTAATGTAATGGCCAAAAATCGCAATTGAAAATTTTTACATTTCTCGACGTTTTGAAGATTTCTGAACATTTTGGCATACCTCAGAAAAAAAAGATGTGTGTGTGTGTGTGTATGTATGTATGTGTACAAATTTCAGTCACGTTTTCGGGCGCACGGATCAACCGATTTGAATGTATCAGAAAACATTCGATTCCCATTATTAGGGAAATGTGCTGATTAGTTTTTGGCAAAGGCAGGTCCAGCAGTTACGGAGATAAAGAGCAAAGAGTGCAGAAAATTGAAATCGAGTTTTTGAAAGAATGGTGCACCCGATTTGGATGAGCTAAAAAACATTGAATTAGTAGTGATTGAGAGAAGTGTTTATTAGTTTTTGGCAAAGGTAGGCCAAGCCATTTCAAAGATACGAAGCTAAATGTGTAAAAAATGGCAGATTTTGAGAGTACTGAGCGTCCGATTTAAATGATTCAAAAAACGTTCCACTTGTCTTAACAAAATAATTGATTTTGGACAAAAAAAATTTTGTTTAAATTTTTTTTTTTTTTAATTTTTAATTCTGACTATAGTTCTAATATACTTTAGAAAAATAATTTCAACTTTGCAATTCAGTTTATATTCTTATAAATTCTTATACAATTCTTATAAATATTAGACAATGTTAAAATATTAATGATAATCTATTTGAAAACATTCAGTATTCCTCGAACATTTCGTTACGGTACGGGAAGTTCCAGCAATTTGCTTTAAGGCACGTGCCATACACCCCACTAATTTTTGAAATACTTTGAAAACGTTGAACTTTTTTATAAAGCAACGGCACTGCTTTAGCTGCATAGAGACAAAATATCAAAGCGCGCAAGCGCCGCGTCGCCGTTTACCGGACAAACGACGTTACGGAACCCATAGAAATGTAAACAAAATTGATACACATTATTAAAATCCGCATAAAATATCTGACAATTTTATGTGCATATGTCTAACGATCAATAAGTTATCATAAAAAAAACTATGAATCGAAAAAATATATATCAGTATACAGTTCATAGATATTCTATGTTCATAGTCTCTGCGAAGAATTTGTCTACACACACGTAACACATAGAATGTCACAAATTACAATGATTATGGTTATATATATATATATATATATATATATATATATATATATATATATTAGGGTGGGCCGAATCATTATAGAAGTAAAATTAAGCGATATGGGCACCTTTTCATATGAAATATATGTGTTATTTAAATGAATTTTGACTTCAAAACCATATATCGCAAATAACTCTTTAGCCAGCGAAATTTTCAATAAAATACTGTTTTTAATAAGTTAATATATTAATTTAGGCATGTGAATAATTCAAATTGTGAGTTATATTTTGATTGATAGTTTGTACGGGGGTTTTTAAATCGGGTTTAGTTTGTTGTTATTTATTTCCATCAGAGTGCGCTAGTATTTTTTTATAATAATTCTCGAAGTTTCGAAAAGGATATATTAATGTGAAAAATTGGCATAAATCTTCATTCAGTTCTCCAGTTAGACGTGAAGTATCAATGGCGAATTCTTATTTAAATTCCGGCGCAAGTGCCAGTAATTTGAATCATATGCGCTCGCATGATCAAATTACATTTGGGGAAGCAAAAGAATTTACTGGAGTAAATCTTCCGACAAGTATGGAAATTATCAGGTATTATTTTTATTTGGCCGAAATATCAAAAAAACAAAATAAAATGTTTTCATATAAAACATTTACTCCAAATGTGGTAACGAAATTGATTCAGACGTGGGAAAAAATTGATATTCCAATTATGGAGAAACGAAGTATCGCTAGAAAATTGAACCGATTGATTGATAAATATAAAAGTACAAATAAAAGCAAGTCTACCCAAGCATCATTTCAGGAG
Organism: Ctenocephalides felis; assembly: GCF_003426905.1. Lineage (NCBI taxonomy): Eukaryota > Metazoa > Arthropoda > Insecta > Siphonaptera > Pulicidae > Ctenocephalides > Ctenocephalides felis. The sequence goes on from NW_020538040.1 coordinate 117,241,650, forward strand.
TTTGTAGAATCCACGAAAGAATTATTTTATATTGGAAAATGCAAATGTGATTTGCGAAGATTACTGTGTTCCTGTGGACTGATCCCAGAACATTTACAAGCGTTTATGATGGATCAACATAATGAGAGGAAATCTACGATACCAGAATATATTATAAAAATTGAAGATGAAGTATCAGAATCTACAATAACTAGCAATATTACTCCAGGTGAGACATATACTCCAGATGTTGATTTTGATTCTAAAAGCAGTTCGGAAAGTTCACAAAATACCTCTCATATAAAACGTGGTCCATATAGTCGAAGATATAAGGCTCCAAGCTATGCCTTAATGTGCGACAGATTTGCAATTTCTGATAGAGTTGGTTCTGGCGTGGTGACGGCAATCCTGCGTGACCTGGGCATAACGGATGATTGGGGCAATCCTGTCATTATGGATAAAAATAAAAGCGTTCGTGAGAGGCAGAAAAATAGGCAAGCTCTACACAAACGATATGATTCTTCTGAATTAATAGCATTTTCATTCGACGGCCGAAAAAATAATTCTATTACCATGGAAAAAATCGATAAGAAGTTTCACCCACGAATGATTAAAGAAGCGCATTTAGTTATTTTAAAGGAACCGAATGGCCAATTGTTGGGTTACACAAAATTGGAAAATGAAGATTCGGAAAGTAAAGTAATCAAATTGAACGAGTTTTTCGCCGATAAAGGAATAGCTCTCGATTCTTTGATAGGCATATGTTGCGATGGTGAACCAGCAAATACAGGCGTGAAAAATGGTATTTTACGTCGAACTTCCACTTCGCCATTTATTTAACTATTTGGAAAAATCATTGACCACTGGACCACGAACAAAAACTGGAATATTAAGCAAACAAATTGAAACATGCGAAAATATACCGGTGAGTTATAACATATTTACTATTTTTTAATACCCTATGTTCAAATTCAATATAATTTATTTTTTCCTATATACTTCCAGCCGGTAAAAGACTTTGAAACAATCCCACTTGAAAATTTGGCTGATATAAGTCCTGCTGAATCGACAACTGACTCAAGTTATTTAATAAAAATAGCTAAAGCAGTTGCTTCTGGAGAAGTATCGACAGGCTTAGCTAACATGAAACCAGGGCCAATAGCACATTCCCGTTGGCTCACGAAGGCTAGTAGGTTACTTCGGTTATATGTAACTACTAATAAGCCATCCAAAAATTTGAAAATTCTGGCAAACTACGTAATGAAAGTATATATTCCAATGTACTTTAACATTAAATATTACAACTCTGTGGTGTATGGTAGCATATTATTTTATAAATTTATTAGCTGGACGCAATATTTAGACTCGAATTTAAGACAAATTGTGAACAATGTTGCTAAAGAAAACGCATACTATGCTCACTCGGAAAATATTTTATTAGCAATGTTGTTTGATAATAAAAAGGAAATACGAGATTCAGCTATAAAAAAAATCTTATATTACCGTAATAATGTGGAAGACCTGACGCAATTGAGAGATTACAAAACACCCGAAATAAATTTCGAATGCACCGACTATACTAATATGATAGATATGGATGATTATTCAAATATATCCGAACCAGCCTTTACGCTAAATATTCCTCATGAACATCTAGTACAATATCTACAAAGCAATGAGTGTCCATGGAGTGACCCTAAAATTCCGGTCCACATTCAGGGAACTGAGAGACATGTTCAATTACTGGCTAATGTATCGAAACGCGTATTAGAGCAAAATCGCGAAGGTGTTATGACAGCGACACTACTATCTCGTGAAAAGCATCCTCGACTGGAAAGCAAGCAAGATTTCAGATATTAATTTATTTAAATTGTATTAGCTAAATGTAAGAAATTTTATTTTAAATAAAAATGTAACTTAAAGAAATAAAAATGTTTTATTTAAACCATGTCATGTAAATAAATAATAGAATAAATATATGTCATTCCTAAAAACCCAAAAAACAATATTTTTCTACAAAAGTAGTTTGACCTGTTTCGATGCATGATTCTAGGTTAGGCTTACTCGCAAATGTCCCCTAGAAGTTTACTTGATGTAGTCTGATGTACCCGTAAGTTACTGATTTCAAAAAGCCGGAAAATGTTTTTAACCTGTTTCGATGCATGATTCTAGGTTAGGCTTACTCGCAAATGTCCCCTAGAAGTTTACTTGATGTAGTCTGATGTACCCGTAAGTTACTGATTTCAAAAAGCCGGAAAATGTTTTTAACCTGTTTCGATGCATGATTCTAGGTTAGGCTTACTCGCAAATGTCCCCTAGAAGTTTACTTGATGTAGTCTGATGTACCCGTAAGTTACTGATTTCAAAAAGCCGGAAATGTTTTTAACCTGTTTCGATGCATGATTCTAGGTTAGGCTTACTCGCAAATGTCCCCTAGAAGTTTACTTGATGTAGTCTGATGTACCCGTAAGTTACTGATTTCAAAAAGCCGGAAAATGTTTTAACCTGTTTCGATGCATGATTCTAGGTTAGGCTTACTAGCAAATGTCCCCTAAAGTTTACTTGATGTAGTCTGATGTACCCGTAAGTTACTGATTTCAAAAAGCCGGAAAATGTTTTTAACCTGTTTCGATGCATGATTCTAGGTTAGGCTTACTCGCAAATGTCCCCTAAAGTTTACTTGATGTAGTCTGATGTACCCGTAAGTTACTGATTTCAAAAAGCCGGAAAATGTTTTTAACCTGTTTCGATGCATGATTCTAGGTTAGGCTTACTCGCAAATGTCCCCTAAAGTTTACTTGATGTAGTCTGATGTACCCGTAAGTTACTGATTTCAAAAAGCCGGAAAATGTTTTTAACCTGTTTCGATGCATGATTCTAGGTTAGGCTTACTCGCAAATGTCCCTAAAAGTTTACTAGATGTAGTTTGAAATTATATATAAATACTGAATATTTTGTTAAAAAGGAAATAAATATACTGAATATTTTATTATAAAAGAATCGAAATATTTGAAGATTGGAAGTTACTAATTATTTAGAGTATATTACAAAAATTAAATAAAAATAGCAACTTGCACGTATTTTGCACATTGACAACTTACACGTATTCTGCAAATTGACAACTTGCACGCATTCTGCAAATTGACAACTTGCACGTATTTTACACATTGACAACTTGCACGCATTTTGCATTATAGATAACTTATACGTACTTTGCTTATTAGCAACTTGTACGCATTTCCAAGAAATTTAGCAAAAAACATTCTCCCTATTTAGAATTTAATGAATTATATCATATATTTATATTAAAAAATTATGAAAAGTTTCTCTTAAAAACATATATTTCGTAAACTTACAAAATATTTATAACTATTCTCTTGACATTATGGTTATTGAAAGAAATAATGAATTTTCTAGTATTGGAATTTGTCGATAAGTTTTGATTTACGTGCTGACTCACGCACGTTGTACAAAATAGCTAGGTAGATACCGAAGAAGTGTCACATGTACAGCATGTACAAGTTTTCGACTGTCAAGCCTACTGATTGTGGCATGGTGCAATGCGACGGCTTAAGGCTTATGCTCTAATAGCGTGGGGTGACGTCAAGCCAACATGACGAATCCCCAAGCCAAGGGCTGAGTCTCAACGGATCGCAGCGTGGTAACTGCTCTGCCGAGTACAACACCCCGCCAGGTACCTAAGTCGTTTACAAACGATTCCGAGTCTCTACATCGAACTAGTAACCATGATCGACCGCTATAGGCAAGACAGATATAACGGACGGATATCGCCCTGTCCAGCGCCTCATTCGGCTAAAAATGGCTCGTGCGATAAACGGCGTGTGCCGAATACCTAATAAATCACATTGTATTGAGCCTTTCGACTCACGAGACTCCTAGAGATATCGTTGCTTACTTTGTCTAGAAAGGATACGGCCTTAGAGGCGTTCAGGCATAATCCCACGGATGGTAGCTTCGCACCACCGGCCGCTCGACCGAGTGCGTGAACCAAATGTCCGAACCTGCGGTTCCTCTCGTACTGAGCAGGATTACTATCGCAACGACGATTCATCAGTAGGGTAAAACTAACCTGTCTCACGACGGTCTAAACCCAGCTCACGTTCCCTATTTGTGGGTGAACAATCCAACGCTTGGCGAATTCTGCTTCGCAATGATAGGAAGAGCCGACATCGAAGGATCAAAAAGCAACGTCGCTATGAACGCTTGGCTGCCACAAGCCAGTTATCCCTGTGGTAACTTTTCTGACACCTCTTGCTGAAAACTCTTCAAGCCAAAAGGATCGATAGGCCATGCTTTCGCAGTCCCTGTGCACACTGAACAACGGGATCAAGCCAGCATTTGCCCTTTTGCTCTACGCGAGGTTTCTGTCCTCGCTGAGCTGGCCTTAGGACACCTGCGTTATTATTTGACAGATGTACCGCCCCAGTCAAACTCCCCGCCTAGCAGTTTCCTCGAATCGGATCACGCTAGAGTATTGTTGGCGATCGGCGCAATGGCTCACACCACTCTTATGCGCTTGGCTCTAGAAAACCGTGACAGTCGGAACGCAAGTTTTCGACGCACGCTTTCCGCCCAATCGAGTAAGTAAAGAAACGATGAAAGTAGTGGTATTTCACCGACGATATTACTATCTCCCACTTATGCTACACCTTTCATGTCTCCTTACAATGCCAGACTAGAGTCAAGCTCAACAGGGTCTTCTTTCCCCGCTAATTTTTCCAAGCCCGTTCCCTTGGCAGTGGTTTCGCTAGAAAGTAGATAGGGACATTCATTCATTCATTATTTATTCTTATTCTGTATAGCTCGAGCTTTCACTCATTGCTATGTAGCGTCTACTTAATAATTGTTTATTTCTCAATTTAAATATTATATTTGTGGGTGTTGTGCAGGACCTTTGGCCGTCAGTGGGCTGACGTTTCCATCCCTAACCACGTGGAGGCGGTCCTGCATTTCTAGCTTCAGTTTGGATTATAGGTTTTAGCTTTGGTTTTGCACTTCATTTCTGGTTTTAATGGCTCGTGCTGCAAAAGCAACAAGCCCCAGGTAATTGGCTTTGGTTTCCAGGTACACATCAAGGTTTGTGTTCCCTGCTATTTCAAAGAGGCTTTGCCTTCTTACTTCATCATATCTGTCGCACATGACCAGCATGTGCGTGCTTGTCTCACTTTCTCCACAGAAGGGACATTTGTCGTCTTCTGTGGCGCCCCTTGTGTAAAGTGTGTGCCTAAACGGACCGTATCCGGTCAGAATGTACACGCACTCTCTACTGGGTTTAAACCACTTGTTCCTTGTAGCGTATGTAATATCGCCAATGAAACCGTAGGTTATCCTACCCGTGTTTGCCAATTCCCATCTTTTCTGCCATTCCAGCTTTATTGCTTCATTTATCATTTTAACCTCTAGATTGAGGGTTTCCCTGCTTGGGTTCGCTATTGGATTGAAATTATAATTGTTCCAGCTAACTTTCTCGTTTCTTTTTACAAGGTTTATGATGCCTTGTTGTGTAATTTCTAGGTCTAGTGGCATTTTGCCACTTATTGTTTGTAAAGCATTTGTTGCGGTGGTACGGCACGCCTTGGTGAGTGTCAGCAGAATTATTCTTTGCGCGGCGTTTAAGTTTCTAAGGTTGTGCGTGTGGGACGACTTGTCGAACCACGCAGCAGCGCTGTATGTTGCTATAGGTATTATCACTGCTTTGTACAAAGTGTCAAGGGTGCCTCTTTTAAGGCCCCATTCCTCCTTTGCAACCCTCCTGATTTTCAAGATGAAGCTGACTAGCTTCTCCCTCAGAAACTTAGTGTGCGCTACAAAGTTTAGCCTGTTATCTATAGTAATTCCCAAGTATCGCACTTCTTTTGTATATTTCAGGCTATTGTTGTCAACTTTGATAATCGGTTGTCTGCCTTCATTAAATTTGCCCTTTATCATCATTGCGACAGTTTTTCCACTGCTGACTCTCACTTTATGCGTCACGCACCAGTCCTCAACGCATTTAAGAGCCATGGTACCAGTTCTCTCCAGATCATTTCTGGAGTTTCCTTTAATTATTAACGCCAAGTCATCTGCGTATGCAATGGGTTCCACATTTTCTCCTAGCTGAACTAGGCCGTCTAGAAGAACGTCCATGCAGAAGTTCCATGCAACAGGACCAATTATTGATCCTTGTGGACATCCCTTCTGCATGCCTCTTCCAACCTTCTTCGTGTTGCCTCTTACATAGGCGCTTCGCCTTTTAAAGTAGTCCTTGACTATATTTACCATATGGCTGCTGCAGTTTGCCTGCGTCAGCCTATGTGTGATGGCGGGCCACCACAGGTTATCGAAGGCACCTTCAACTATCCACAAATATAGCAAGTACATACTTCATATTCGTTGCCATGCATTTTCTAAAAGTTAGCAGTGCGTCCTCCGTGGAGACGCCTGCCTTAAAGCCAAATTGTCGTGCATTGCACATATTCATTTCTGTATAATTTGTCTTAATACGCTCTACGAGTATTTTCTCGTAGATCTTTCCCATCACTGGCAGAAGGGCGATTGGACGGTATGATTTGGCAAGCTTTCTGTTTTCACTCCCGTTTGGGAATTAGACATAGGTTTGCCTGTTTCCAATCGGTAGGAAAACTGCCATCTTGAAAGCATTTATTTAGTGTTGTAAGGATTGCTTGTTTGTTATGACTCCATAATTTTTTAATTATTTCGCCAGTGAAGCCGTCTTCTCCTGGGGCTTTTTTATCTTTCAGTTTTAGTAATGCCCGTTCTACATCAACAGAGTCGATGATTGGTTCGAGGTTCTGGTTTTGATATTGGCGTATGTTTTCTCTAATTTTAATGTGATCAGCGTTCTCTTGCTGATCATCTGTAGGTAGGCACTTTTTAAGAAGGACGTTTACAGTTTCTTCCCATGTTTCACTGAAGTTCCCGGAAGGGAGTTCTAGTGAGCATAGAGAAGCCTTCTTGTTTATTTTATCGCATACAATTTTGTATACTATACTCCAGGGATCTTCGTTACCAACGCTTGTCACAAAGTCTCTCCATGAGGTGTTTTACGTTCTCTAATTTCTCTGACATAGTTATTTCTTGCCCTTTTGTATGCCTGCATTTTGATTGGTACGTCATCAAGACATAGTCTCTTGGCCCGCAAGAGACACTTTTTAGTTCTATTAGTTTCCCGCCTTAGACAAGTCAGCTCCTCCGACCACCATGGCATGACCTTGCTTCCGGCTTTCCTTTGGGCATGGATTTGTCACAGATTGCTTTTAGCTTTCTGTTAAATATCTTAATAGCCCTATTGGGGTCTAACCTCTGCAGAGACTCCAGACTTTGTTGGTCAATTCCCTCTCCACCAGTTCCCCGAACCTGTCCCACTTAGCTTTTCTTGTGTATAGCCTGTTTGATTCTTTATTTGCCTTGTGACTGATGCTTCAAGCAACTACTTCAAATGTTAAAAGGCTGTGATCACTGGTGGTCGCTATATCACTCACATC